>NW_022262713.1:0-167645 GCF_002021735.2 Oncorhynchus kisutch
TTTCTACAAACTAGTTTTTGCTTTGTCATTATGGGGTATTGTGTGTAGATTGACAATATGTATTTTTTTCTATGAATCAATTTTGGAATAAGGCTGTATCGTAACAAAATTTGGAAAAAGTCAAGGGGTCTGAATACTTTCCGAATGCACTGTGCATAGTTATGAGATTGGCACTAAAGATATTAGCCTTGATGACATACAGTACCAGTCAAAAGTTTGGACACACCTACTCATTCAAGGATTTTTACTATGTTCTACATTGTAGAATAATAGTGAAGACATCAACACTATGAAAAAACACATATGGAATCATGTAGTAACCAAAAAAAAGTGTAAAACAAATCAACATATATTTTATATTCTTCAAAGTAGCCACCCTTTCCTTGATGACAGCTTGGCACATTCTTGGCATTCTCTCAACCAGCTTCACCTGGAATGCTTGTCCAACAGTCTTGAAGGAGTTCCCACATATGCTGAGCACTTGTTGGCTGCTTTTCCTTCACTCTGCGGTCCCATTCATCCCAAACTACTAATTAAACTCCATTGAGATCGGGTGATTGTGGAGGCCAGGTCATCTGATGCAGCACTCCATCACTCTCCTTCTTGTTCAAATAGCCCTTACACAGCCTGGAGATGTGTTGGGCTATTGTCCTACTGAAAAAAAAACATAGTCCCAATAAGTGAAAACCAGACGGGATGGAGTATCGCTGCAGAATGCTGTGGTAGCTATGCCGGTTAAGTGTGCCATGAATTCTAAATACATCACTGACAGTGTCACCAGCAAAAGCACCCCCACCCGTCACACCTCCCCACTTCACGGTGGGAACCACACATGTGGAGATCATCCGTTCACCTACTCTGCATCTCAGAAAGACACGGTGGTTGGAACCAAAAATCTCACATTTGGACTCATCAGACCAAATGACAGATTTCCAAGGTCTAATGTCCATTGCTCATGTTTCTTGGCCCAAGCAAGTCTCTTCTTCTTATTGGTGTCCTTTAGTAGTGGTTTCTTTGCAGCAATTCAACCATGAAGGTCTGATTCACAGTCTCCTCTGAACAGTTGATGTTGAGATGTGTTTCTTACTTGAAGTCTGTGAAGCATTTATTTGGGCTGCAATCTGAGGTGCAGTTACTGTAACTAATGACCTTAACCTCTACAGTAGAGGGAACTCTGGGTGTTCCTTTCCTGTGGCGGTCCTCATGAGAGCCAGTTTCATCATAGCGCTTGATGGTTTTTTGCAGCTGAACTTTCAAAGTTCTTACATTTTCCAGATTGACTGACCTTCATGTCTTAAAGTAATAATGCACTGCCATTCCTATTTGCTTACTTGAGCTGTTCTTGCCATAATATGGACTTGGTATTGTACCAAATAGGGCTATCTTCTGTATACCACCACTACCTTGTCACAGCACAACTGACTGGCTCAAACACATTACAAAGGACAGAAATTCCACAAATGAACTTTTAACAAGGTACACCTGTTAATTGAAATGCATTCTAGACGATTACCTCATGAAGCTGGTTGAGAGAATGCCAAGAGTGTGCAAAGCTGTCGTCAAGGTAAATAAAAAATAAGAAGTTTTATTCACCTTTATTTAACCAGGTAGACTATTTGAGAATAAGTTCTCATTTACAACAGTGACCTGGCGGGTGGGTACTTTGAAGAAACGCAAATATAAAATATATTTTGATTTGTTTAACACTTTTTTGGTTACTACATTATTCCATATGTGTTATTTCATAGTTTTGATGTCTTCACTATTACTCTACAATGTATACAATAGACGTGTCCAAACGTCTGACTGGTACTGTACTTAGTTAATCATGGTTGGGACAGGAGATATTGGCCTTGATGACACAGTTCATTTGTCCCATGCATGATCTCAGCTGAGGTGGAGGCTTACAGCCCCAAATAAATACACAGGTGGATTGACAGTCAGGACACACAGAAATAATTGATTTAATGGAACAAATTGTGTATATTCGGTACAACAGCACCCTCTAGTGTTGACTCATTAACATGTAGTTTCTAGTCTATTATCTAGTTATGCCCTCATGGCTAGCTTGACACGAAACAGCATCCTTGTTGAGACACAGCAAATAACACTAACTCAATTCTATTTAGTTGTCACAGAAATCTCTTGAAAACGTCTCACAGTGCTATCAATATATACCGCGCAAAAAAAGCTCTTTGTGCACTAGCTGCTAATGCAGAATGGTAAAAATGATCCACATTCTGACCACCACTACATGAAGTCCTCTTTATGCGGTTGATCCCTTCGATCCTTCACCCACTCAGTAAAGAGATGACTGGAAATAGAGGGACCGATGACCCGGACACTGAGCTCCTCTGCACGTACAGAACGTCCTCATAAATGTTGTTCACCTCGGCACAGATTTGCAGCAGCCTCTTTCTCTCACGCAGGTCCTGCCTTCTGTAGTCTATAGTGTGGATTCTCAGGGTTGACTGCCACACAGCAACCAAATCAGTCAGCTCTGATATGGTCAGTTGGACTTCAGAGAGACCCTTGCTGTCGCGGCGCCCTCTCAGTGATATCAGAGTCAGGTCGGCCACATCATTGTCATCGAACACAGCTGACACACCGTGGTTCCTAAAACATTGGTCAAACTGGTCTTTAGAAAATCTCTGAATGTAAAGAAATATGTTTGTGTCCACCCACGTGGACTCCTCTTCCATGTCAACATCACCACCTGAGCTGACCTTGGAAGTTCCTGCTGCCACTGGCTTGGCAGAGATTGATTATGGCTTGATGGAGCGATGTACTTCTCTAATGTGTGACTGCTGCTGATGACCTTGGATTCTCCACTCCCTGATGCCATGGAGCTCAGAGAATGATCAGAGCTTGATGGAGCTGCCCTGCGGTGCTTTTCCAAGGATTGATTTATTGTAGAAGCCACACTCCCTCCTGCCACAGAGCTTGACAGAGAATGATCAGCTGCCCTGTTCTTCTTCTCCCAGGTGTAACAGCTGACCCGGAAGTCCACCTCAGCACCATCCCCAGGTCTGACCCTGGAAGACCTACTCTCTGCTACCACAGAGCTCGGGGAATGATCATGGCTTGATGGAGATGGAGCTCTGTGCCTTTCCCAGGCATGACTGCTGCTGACCTGGGATACCCCATTCCCTACTGCCACTGAGGCCAGGGAGTAACCAGAGCTCAATGGAGCCCCGTGCTTCTCCCCTGGGTGACTGCTGCTGACCTGGGATACCCCATTCCCTGCTGCCACTGAGGCCAGGGAGTAACCAGAGCTCAATGGAGCCCCGTGCTTCTCCCCTGGGTGACTGCTGCTGACCTGGGATACCTCATTCCCTGCTGCCACTGAGGCCAGGGAGTAACCAGAGCTCGATGGAGCCCTGTGCTTCTCCCCTGGGTGACTGCTGCTGACCTGGGATACCCCATTCCCTGCTGCCACTGAGGTCAGGGAGTAACCAGAGCTCAATGGAGCCCCGTGCTTCTCCCCTGGGTGACTGCTGCTGACCTGGGATACCCCATTCCCTGCTGCCACTGAGGCCAGGGAGTAACCAGAGCTCAATGGAGCCCCGTGCTTCTCCCCTGGGTGACTGCTGCTGACCTGGGATACCCCATTCCCTGCTGCCACTGAGGCCAGGGAGTAACCAGAGCTCGATGGAGCCCTGTGCTTCTCCCCTGGGTGACTGCTGCTGACCTGGGATACCCCATTCCCTGCTGCCACTGAGGTCAGGGAGTAACCAGAGCTCGATGGAGCCCTGTGCTTCTCCCCTGGGTGACTGCTGCTGCTGGCAGTGGCCCGCTGGAGCAGGTCCTCTCTCAGGTCCCTGATGGCAGAGAAGGGTCCCTCCACTGAAGCTTTACCCTCCTGGTTGGGTAGAAGGCAGATCCTCACTGATCTGTGAGCAGACTGCAAGCTTTGGATCAGGGTCTCCTGCTGTTCCTCGTCACCGCAGATTGACAGGTCCACTTTAGCGTTCACGTAGAACAACACCTATGGCATGATGAATATAGGCTCAGTCAGTATGTGTACTGGACTGTGTGCTACTGTTCCTTCCATGCAGGAATAGAAACATTTACTATATTGATTTACTGTTTGATTGATCTGATTGCTTGACTGTACTCACGTCTTGGGTGAATCTGAATACAGTGATAGGGTAGTCTTGAGGGAACTCCTTGTCACACATTATCTGCTTCTTTCTGATTACCATCTCAGCATCTGTTACAATACATTTTTTGTTATGATCTAGAGGCATATATGTAACAAAACTACATCCCAGCTAAGAACACTTTTGTTACAGTATTTCTGTTACCTCTGGTGTTTTCAAATGTAACAAAAGCCACCCCCTTGAAGCTGGTCGGGTACTTGATGTTTTCTACATCTCCTCCGTGGCTTCTGGAGCTCTGGAAGTGAATAACCAGTTTGTCTGCCATGCGGCTGCTGGACAGTGTGTCTGGTACACCAGAGACCACGACTGTCCTGTTCTCCTCTGAGAGGTTCATCACCTAGAATGAATGGTATGCAAATAAACCATGGTCATGTGGAGGTTTAGCCTATCTAAAAGATACCAATAATTCAGATTGTAAAACGTATCTCTAGTTAAAATGTATTATCTCTGACCTGATCTCTTAAAATGCTGTGGATTTTAAAAGAAATAACCAACGACTCTTGAATGGTTTTAAGCGTGTTCATAAATTCACACTGGAGTGTCTGATTGGGTGTTCATGAATTCACTCTGGAGTGTCTGATTGGGTGTTCATAAATTCACTCTGGAGTGTCTGATTGGGTGTTCATAAATTCACTCTGGAGTGTCTGATTGGGTGTTCATAAATTCACACTGGAGTGTCTGATTGGTCTCTGGGTGTTCATAAATTCACTCTGGAGTGCCTAATTGGGTGTTCATCAATTCACTCTGGAGTGTCTGATTGGGTGTTCATACATTCACTCTGGAGTGTCTGATTGGCCTCTGGGTGTTCATAAATTCACTCTGATTGGGTGTTCATAAATTCACTCTGGAGTGTCTGATTGGCCTCTGGGTGTTCATAAATTCACTCTGGAGTGTCTGATTGGGTGTTCATAAATTCACTCTGGAGTGTCTGATTAGAGCCACACTGGAGGCTCTGGTCGAGGAGTGGGGTTGATCCGAGTGTTCTGACCTCACAATGGCTGTCACGCACCCAAGCTAACTGGCTAAAGTTAGCTAGCTTGCTAGCTACGTCCAGACAAGAATTAGGGAACGCCTCAATCTGACCATTTTACTCACCTTAGAAGAGCTGGTTAGGCTGTTGTAATGTTATCTAGAGCATTGGTGACTGTACCTGTGCTGCTGGCAAAAAATTTTTTTGCCGACGTTGACTGACACCGGTCATATTTAACCGGTGTTGAGCGTTCGTTCTGGCACACGGACGAGAGTGCTCTGAAATCGGAGTAGATAGCCAGAGTGAATTTACGAACGCACCCTAAATCATGCCATAACTTAGCAGAAAACTGGATCTATCATGCATGAAGTAGAACTTACCCGTTTCATTTTAAACAACACTAATTTCAACTCAGAGCGAGATGTACTATATGTCGACTGCCATTGACCATATAACAACCAAACGCATTTACCTTGTTTCGGTTTCGATGTGTGAATCCGAGTAGAATGCCTGATCTAAGGTCAGTTTAGCATTTCTGCTTTATGGATTTCAGTTGGATACGCGGATGCTAGACCTGCGTCTACTCAATAATTATAGACATACGTTCAAAACAACTGGGATCTCTAAAAATACCAAGTCAAAGATCTTGTTTTAAACTCACTGAAGTCCCAGTTCCCAGTTGTTTTGATCGCTGCATAAGAAGATAATTACAGGTCTCTCCGCCCAACGCGCCACCGCGGGCTGTCTAGCTCCCGCCTATCCGTTCTGTGGATTGGTGGATACGTAAGGATACGTAAACGCCTCCGAGCCAACTACGGCAACACACAGTCACCCCCTCCGCACCAAGAATAACGTTTATTCCGTTGCGTTTGTTTAAGCTGTTTATCCCGCTTATACCAGTTTTCAAAGAAAACAATACTAAGCACATATTTACCGGTAGAAAAAAAAATCGTTTATATTTTCATTTATATAAGCGAAGTCATACTTTCTCATTGTTGGTTGCTAGAGACGCGACCCAGTCGTTCGTCCTTATGCTCCGTTGCCATGACGTTACTATCTCGTTTGCCAGCCAGCTACGAAGAACACAATCACGACCTAGTCTGCAGACAGAATAACAGCAAAGTAACTTCTTATCCGTTCTCAACTCATTAAGATATATCCATAACAATGAGCTGATAATGCCCGACACAGTTATACAAGTTTTCCTTCTCGTCAGGACACTCGTGAACACTGACTGTTACGAGATCGCATTGCATATAAAACACTACGCTAGAAGCTATCAAACCTGCCAATATGACAACTGAATAAATAAATGTTACTGAAAACCGCTGGTCATACTAGAAACATGTGGGAGGATGCCAGAACAGTACAGCGACCAGAGAAGTTCATGTTCATCACTCACCACGTTAGGTCATCAGATGCTCCAAAAAAATGTCTCTTCGCCAGCCAAGTTTTTTTCCTCGTTGAACCTGCGTTTACAATGTATCCCATTTCAGTTTGTGTAGTTGTTGGTTTAGCGTTCTGTAACTTTGTAGCAAGTATGGTCAACATGTGTAAGCGCACATCTCCATACAAATTCTATTTGCTTGATGCGCGAAACAATGAACATACGCCACCTACTGGAGGAAGACAGATTTTCCGCCGAGTTGAGCATGTGGGGTAGTGAAAAAGCAATAACAATCAATCTTGAAATTCGGTTCATACTATCGGCACAAGAAACAAAAATATATTACAGATTCTCCTTGTAGGATGACAACCACAATATTGAAGGTACCGTTTCTCGGGGGCTTTTATATGTTACGTTGGATGATGATATCATACGGAGAACAAACCATGTTAAATTCAATGTTTATACAAGAACACAATTACTGTAGCTAATATGATAAATTATACAGGTAACTGCCAAAATAATGAAAACACTTTAAAGTAAATGAGGGATACAAAGTATATTGAAAGCTGGTGCTTCCACACAGGTGTGGTTTAATTAACATCCCATCATGCTAAAGTGGATAAAAATACTGGGTGGGTCATTATTTTGGTAACCATGGCTATGCCTCCTTAGGATGACAATGTCCCCATGCACAAGTGGTCACGGAATGGTTTGATGAGCATGAGAAACGATCTAAACCATATGCCATGGCCGTCTGTCACCAGATAGCGACCAAATTGAACACTTATGGGAGATTCTGGAGAAGTGAATGAAACAGCATTTTCCACCATCAAATAAAACACCACATTTTGGAATAATGGCATTGCATCCCTCCGACAGAGTTCGACACTTGTATAATCTATGCCGAGGTGCATTGAAGCAGTTCTGGCTCACAGTGTCTTCATAGGGTGTTGGGCCACCATGTTGGCAGTTACCTGTATGGTGGTAATGAAGCAAGCAGAAAGAATCTCATATTTTGTCAAACGACAGGAGTGTTGTTGGAATGACCAAGCACATCGTTTTGGTGTAAACATTTATTGGCTTCAAACAGACATAAAAACATGTTGCACCAGCAGACTGGACATCTCTCCTGAATCCACCACCAACAACCATCTTTAATACACATTTGTTTGGGTGTGATGGGGGTTTGGGGTGTGATGGGGTTGGGGGTGTGATGGGGGTTGGGATGGGGTTGGGGGTGTGATGGGGTTGGGGGTGTGCTGGGGGTTGGGATGGGGTTGGGGGTGTGATGGGGGTTGGGATGGGGTTGGGGGTGTGATGGGGGTTGGGGGTGTGATGGGGTTGGGGGTGTGCTGGGGGTTGGGATGGGGTTGGGGGTGTGATGGGGGTTGGGGTGTGTTGTGAATAATGCGACTTTTCCAGTGACCCTTCTGATAGGATACGAACGGTAAAACGAACTAAACATGAAAGGAATTTGGCCTGGCCACCCTATATAGTGCACTACTTTTGACCAGGGCCCATAGGGAATAGGGTGCCATTTGATACATAACCAGGGAATGGGTGGACTGAACAGAGAGGAGGGTTGGTGAGAAGGACATTCATTTTAGAATAGCTCAAATAGAATAAACCATCAATGAGATGCACCAAGGTTCTTCTCATCTTTTCCTTAAAAACAATAAACCACTATCAAAACAAACATTTCTCCCTTGTGCCAATGCAAACATACCATTAACTGTGTAGAAAAGTGAGAATAATTTAGCTACCATATCAGTGATGATTGATTGTGAAAGAAATGGGTGGGTCAGAGTTTATACAAATGGAATTGGATGGGGTGTCTTTAGGGGTGTTGGGGAGAGGGATGGATAGTGGCACCCGAGCCCAGTTAGAAGGCACCATTCTGTTGGGCTAAGTCCCAAATAGAACCCTATTCTCTAGATAGTGCACTACTTTAGACCAGGTCCCATAGGGCTCATAAGACCACAGCCCTATGGGACCTAAGTAGTGCACTATATAGGGAAATAGGGTGCCATTTGGGACACAACCTTGTTCTAGAAGACTAATCTTCTGTTGTAGTAGCACACCAACTGGCTAACGGGAGACTGACTCTACGGGCCAAATCCTAACTTGATATTATACGCCGGCACAACTCAGGCTTTCGTGTAAATCAACAGGACATTTTAAACTGAAATCTGGAGTTATCCGTTGCAGATCTCAACATCAGAATCCGGCCCAAAGAGAGACACTCTTGTCCAATGAGAGACACTCTTGTCCAATGAGAGACACTCTTGTCCAATGAGAGACACTCTTGTCCAATGAGAGACACTCTTGTCCAATGAGAGACACTCTTGTCCAAAGAGAGACACTCTTGTCCAAAGAGAGACACTCTTGTCCAAAGAGAGACACTCTTGTCCAAAGAGAGACACTCTTGTCCAAAGAGAGACACTCTTGTCCAATGAGAGACACTCTTGTCCAATGAGAGACACTCTTGTCCAATGAGAGACACTCTTGTCCAATGAGAGACACTCTTGTCCAATGAGAGACACTCTTGTCCAATGAGAGACACTCTTGTCCAATGAGAGACACTCTTGTCCAATGAGAGACACTCTTGTCCAATGAGAGACACTTGGTATATTATTGTAATGAATGAGTACAACCCTGCTTTGGGTGTTCTGACTGCAGCTTTTAAACATAAAACGAAATCAAATAAAACATGCTGCTTCCATGTTCTGTCTGCAAATAAAATATGACACTTTAGGAACTTCATTCCTGTTTTTCTGTCTGTGTCTTTGTGTTTCAACATTGGTGTGTTGTCAGATCCTTTTTTTTTACACATTTTCATCTCATAAAGTAGAGAACGTTCCAAAGGCATTAACACATTCCCAGAAAGCCTCTACAACTCAAGTGAAAAAGCTGTTAGGTAATGCCAAGCGAGTGATACTCCATCAGTCTGTCTGTCAGTCCGGTGGGGAGTGGAGACTAGCGAGTGATACTCCATCAGTCTGTCTGTCAGTCCGATGGGGAGTGGAGACTAGCGAGTGATACTCCATCAGTCTGTCTGTCAGTCCGGTGGGGAGTGGAGACTAGTGAGTGATGCTTGCAGAAGAGGGGTGTGTGATTGGTTGGCCGATGGCAGCAGTGGAGGTGGTGGTGGGGTGGAGGGGCCATGGCGAGGGCCCGTGACCGGCAGCCCCTCAAGGTAGCCCGTGGGAGCCCCTAGAACAACCTCTCAGGGGCCCTAGTAACATATCACCCCACCCTGCTATTGAGAGGTGGTCCTCTCCAGGTTGGCTGGCTACAGCACCCCACCCTGCTTTTGAGAGCAAGTCCTCTCCAGGTTGGCTGGCTACAGCACCCCACCCTGCTTTTGAGAGCAAGTCCTCTCCAGGTTGGCTGGCTACAGCACCCCACCCTGCTTTTGAGAGCAAGTCCTCTCCAGGTTGGCTGGCTACAGCACCCCACCCTGCTATTGAGAGGTGGTCCTCTCCTGGTTGGCTGGCTACAGCACCCTACCCTGTTATTGAGAGGTGGTCCTCTCCTGGTTGTGAAACTCATCAGAGTGTCTCTTGCTAGTTCTGAGTTTGAACGTGGTGGTAAGAATGGGTCCAGGGCCGGCAGGGCCACTGTGTCTGAGCAAGGCGTTCTGAGCTGCGTACCTGGAGGGAAACACAGCCAGGATGGTGTAGGTGGACGCCAGGTCATTATGGTTACTACTGGGGGGTTTGGAACAGGAAGTAGTGTCAGTGTTTGTGTCACCGTTGTTACCGTCCCCCCCAGCCCCACAGTGCTTCAGCAGGGTTTCACCAGACTGGTGTTGGTGCTGTTGGGTCTCAGACAACCACTTGATCATGGCCCCTCCTCTGTACAGTTCCCCCAGGAGAGAGTCTGCCTCCGTACGACTGATGCCCTCTGGTAGCTCCAGCACCTCCAGGACTCCACCGTTCACTGCACAGAGAGAGAATTGATTGATTCACCTGGTCAGTTATTGACAACATGATCTTTTACCAATTACTGCATGGAGACCAACGGAAGCTGTTCATCTCTAGTGGCAACAGGGATGACATTTAATTTAGCTGTTTTTGGGGAGTAATTGTGGACCAATAAACACTACTAGAGTGATTTCAATACAGATCATTTTTCCTTCTAAAATAAAATCTTGCTGTGTGGAATCCAATCCAGTATGTGAGAGAATCATTATATTCCCAACACCTAGGTACACCAGTTCATTTATTTAGCCAGGTGTGAATTCTGCCTAGTCTATAAATTCTTCTTCTTACATGAACAAATACACTCCCGTATGGTCCTTCAGTGCACAGCAAGTGGTTTATAATGAGAATATATACACACATTCAGTACCAGTCAAACGTTTCTAACACACCTCCTCATTCAAGGGTTTTTCTTTATTTTCTACATTGTAGAATAATAGTGAAGACATCAACACTATGAAACGCATATAGAATCATGTAGTAACCAAAACAAGTGTTAAATCAAAATGCATGTTATATTCGAGATTCTTCAAAGTAGCCACCCTTTGCCTTGATGACAGCTTTGCACACTCTTGGCATTCTCTCAACCAGCTTCATGAGGTCGACACCTGGAATGCATTTCAATTAACAGGTGTGCCTTGTTGAAAGTTACATTTGTGGAATTTCTTTCCTTCTTAATGCGTTTGAGCCAATCAGATTCGTTGTGACATGGTAGGGGTGGTATACAGAAGATAGCCCTATTTGGTAAAAGACCAAGTTTATATTATGGCAAGAACAGCTGAAATAAGCAAAGAGCAACAACAGTCCATCATTACTTTAAGACATGAAGCTCAGCCAATAAAGAAAATACTTGCTTGGTCCAGGAAACATGAGCTATGAACATTATCCAAACTGGACATTTCTGGTCATGAGCTATGAACATTATCCAAACTGGAGATTTCTGGTCATGAGCTATGAACATGATCCAAACTGGAGATTTCTGGTCATGAGCTATGAACATGATCCAAACTGGACATTTCTGGTCATGAGCTATGAACATGATCCAAACTGGACATTTCTGGTCATGAGCTATGAACATGATCCAAACTGGACATTTCTGGTCATGAGCTATGAACATGATCCAAACTCGAGATTTCTGGTCATGAGCTATGAACATGATCCAAACTGGACATTTCTGGTCATGAGCTATGAACATTATCCAAACTGGAGATTTCTGGTCATGAGCTATGAACATTATCCAAACTGGACATTTCTGGTCATGAGCTATGAACATGATCCAAACTGGACATTTCTGGTCATGAGCTATGAACATGATCCAAACTCGAGATTTCTGGTCATGAGCTATGAACATTATCCAAACTGGAGATTTCTGGTCATGAGCTATGAACATTATCCAAACTGGAGATTTCTGGTCATGAGCTATGAACATTATCCAAACTGGACATTTCTGGTCATGAGCTATGAACATTATCCAAACTGGACATTTCTGGTCATGAGCTATGAACATTATCCAAACTGGACATTTCTGGTCATGAGCTATGAACATTATCCAAACTGGACATTTCTGGTCATGAGCTAGAGTAGGTGAACGGATGATCTCCACATGTGTGGTTCCCACCATGAAGCGTGGAGGTGTGATGGTGCTTTGCTAGTGACACAGTCTGTGATTTATTTAGAATTCAATGTACACTCAACCAGCATGGCTACGACAGCATTATACAGCGATACGCCATCCCAACTGGGTTTGTGATTAGTGGGACTACAATTTGTTTTTCTACAGGACAATGACCCAACACACCTCCAGGCTGTGTAAGGGCTATTTGACCAAGAAGGAGAGTGATGAGGCTTCCACAATCACCCAACCTCAACCCAATTGAGATGGTTTGGAATGAGTCGGAACGCAGAGTGAAGGAAAAGCAGCCAACAAGTGCTCAGCATATGTGGGAACTCCTTCTAGACTGTTGGAAAAGCATTCCTCATGTAGCTGGTTGAGAGAATGCCAAGAGTGTGCAAAGCTGTCATCAAGGCAAAGGGTGGCTACTTTGACGAGTCTAAAATCTATTTTGGTTACTACATGATTCAATGTGTTATTTCAGTTGATGTCTTTACTATTATTCTACAATATAGAAAATAGTAAAAATAAAGAAAAACCCTTGAATGAGTAGGTGTCCAAAACTTTTGACAGGTACTGTATATACATTTTTATAAATATTTTTATGTTTATAAATATTATATTAGAAAAAATATTGTTCTCAGACTCAAGTGTGATGATCAACAGGAATCCATTCACAGACCATTATTATTTATACTCCAAAATATATAAAATGGGACTAAACAGGGTTACATAATCTAATCACACATACAGGGTTACATAATCTAATCACACATACAGGGTTACATAATCTAATCACACATACAGGGTTACATAATCTAATCACACATACAGGGTTACATAATCTAATCACACATACAGGGTTACATAATCTAATCACACATACAGGGTTACATAATCTAATCACACATACAGGGTTACATAATCTAATCACACATACAGGGGTTACATAATCTAATCACACATACAGGGGTTACATAATCTAATCACACATACAGGGTTACATAATCTAATCACACATACAGGGGGTTACATAATCTAATCACACATACAGGGTGTTACATAATCTAATCACACATACAGGGGGTTACATAATCTAATCACACATACAGGGGGTTACATAATCTAATCACACATACAGGGGGTTACATAATCTAATCACACATACAGGGGTTACATAATCTAATCACACATACAGGGGTTACATAATCTAATCACACATACAGGGTTACATAATCTAATCACACATACAGGGTTACATAATCTAATCACACATACAGGGTTACATAATCTAATCACACATACAGGGTTACATAATCTAATCACACATACAGGGTTACATAATCTAATCACACATACAGGGTTACATAATCTAATCACACATACAGGGTTACATAATCTAATCACACATACAGGGTTACATAATCTAATCACACATACAGGGTTACATAATCTAATCACACAAACAGGGTTACATAATCTAATCACACATACAGGGTTACATAATCTAATCACACATACAGGGTTACATAATCTAATCACACATACAGGGGTTACATAATCTAATCACACATACAGGGTTACATAATCTAATCACACATACAGGGTTACATAATCTAATCACACATACAGGGGTTACATAATCTAATCACACATACAGGGTTACATAATCTAATCACACATACAGGGTTACATAATCTAATCACACATACAGGGTTACATAATCTAATCACACATACAGGGGTTACATAATCTAATCACACATACAGGGGTTACATAATCTAATCACACATACAGGGTTACATAATCTAATCACACATACAGGGTTACATAATCTAATCACACATACAGGTTTTTTTTCTGGATCAAAACGGGGCTTAGGTGGTGGGTGTGGCTATGGGTTCACCAACTTACATTTGAGGCTGTCCTATTGGCCTGAGTGATAAAATGTTGTTTAAAAGCTAATTTCCTGCAATTCAACACATTTTGTCAAGGCTTCTGCTATCTGAGTGACAAACTAAATGAAAAAACATGGGGGCCTCAAGCCATGACAAAACTCCTGAATGAATTATTTTAAAAAAATTATCCTCGTCTAGCTTTTAATTAGGTTATTATTAGTTCTCAAAGACGATATTATTAAAAAATATATAGGTCCATTATATGTTCTATGTGTCTAATATCCGGTTTTAGTAGTTTGATGTGGAACTGACAGTGTTTTAGAAAAATGAAATCTTATACAAATCTGATCACCCCCCCCCCCCCCCCCCAGGGAGAATGGCACTTCCATTAAAACAAAAGTACATTCTCTGACGAGCTCTTAGATATGGTCATTTTCACATTTTCATAGAATGTTTGGGAACTGACATTGAGTAAGGCATTTGTTAAAATTCTAGAACAATATATAGTGGGAAAGTGGCCGTGTGTTTGGACAATTAATAGACACTGCAGCAAATGAACCCCAATAAGAACGTGTATGTCTTGTCCAGAACCAGACTCTACACAGACCGGTGCATCATAGCCAATCAAAGCTACAGTAGGCATTTATGCAAATAAACCATTTGCCACATGGGCCTGCCATCATTCACTATGAACTGGACTATGTGTTTACAGGCAGTAGGGCCTGTCATCATTCACTATGAACTGGACTATGTGTTTACAGGCAGTAGGACCTGTCATCATTCACTATGAACTGGACTGTGTGTTTGCAGGCAGTAGGGCCTGTCATCATTCACTATGAACTGGACTATGTGTTTACAGGCAGTAGGGCCTGTCATCATTCACTATGAACTGGACTGTGTGTTTACAGGCAGTAGGACCTGTCATCATTCACTATGAACTGGACTGTGTGTTTACAGGCAGTAAGGCCTGTCATCATTCACTATGAACTGGACTGTGTGTTTACAGGCAGTAAGGCCTGTCATCATTCACTATGAACTGGACTATGTGTTTACAGGCAGTAGGACCTGTCATCATTCACTATGAACTGGACTGTGTGTTTACAGGCAGTAGGGCCTGTCATCATTCACTATGAACTGGACTGTGTGTTTACAGGCAGTAGGGCCTGTCATCATTCACTATGAACTGGACTGTGTGTTTACAGGCAGTAAGGCCTGTCATCATTCACTTTGAACTGGACTGTGTGTTTACAGGCAGTAGCAACAGTGCGACTTCAGACCATTAGAAAGCATTTACCAAAAGCCACAGAATGCAGCTGAATGGATACATGCCAATATGTAAATACCACTGGAGTCCTCTTACAACCGGGAACGTCACGGTCCTATTGATCAAACCACCATGAACAGGTAGGCTCTCTCCCTGCCTAAGATCAACAACTAAGGTCTCTCCTCGCCCGTCCCTGGGTCATGGTCTCTCCTCTCTATTACCTGGGTCACCTACACTAAGATCTGATGATAATGACTTCCTAGGTGGTGGTCTCCTCCCTCGCCCCCCATGATGCCGGATTCCCATTGGGCCCTGAGGGAAAAGGAAAAGGAGGCAGACATGTTGACTGGACTGAGATTTTGTCTACTTTTTCATATTTTAATCTTACATTTTCATGTCACAGATTTGGTACATTTTATCATATGAAACAAGCTCCTTTGTCAAGTGTGTGTGTGTGTTCTGAGGACCACGTGGTGGTGGTTGGGGATCATGTGGTGTGTGTGTGTGTGTTCTGAGGACCACGTGGTGGTGGTTGGGGATCATGTGGTGTGTGTGTATGTTCTGAGGACCACGTGGTGGTGGTTGGGGATCATGTGGTGTGTGTGTGTGTTCTGAGGACCACGTGGTGGTGGTTGGGGATCATGTGGTGTGTGTATGTTCTGAGGACCACGTGGTGGTGGTTGGGGATCATGTGGTGTGTGTGTGTGTTCTGAGGACCACGTGGTGGTGGTTGGGGATCATGTGGTGTGTGTATGTTCTGAGGACCACGTGGTGGTGGTTGGGGATCATGTGGTGTGTGTGTGTGTGTTCTGAGGACTCACGTGGTGGTGGTTGGGGATCATGTGGTGTGTGTATGTTCTGAGGACCACGTGGTGGTGGTTGGGAATCATGTGGTGTGTGTGTGTGTTCTGAGGACTCACGTGGTGGTGGTTGGGGATCATGTGGTGTGTGTGTTCTGAGGACCACGTGGTGGTGGTTGGGGATCATGTGGTGTGTGTATGTTCTGAGGACCACGTGGTGGTGGTTGGGGATCATGTGGTGTGTGTGTGTGTTCTGAGGACCACGTGGTGGTGGTTGGGGATCATGTGGTGTGTGTGTGTGTTCTGAGGACCACGTGGTGGTGGTTGGGGATCATGTGGTGTGTGTGTGTGTTCTGAGGACCACGTGGTGGTGGTTGGGGATCATGTGGTGTGTGTGTGTGTTCTGAGGACTCACGTGGTGGTGGTTGGGGATCATGTGGTGTGTGTGTGTGTTCTAAGGACTCACGTGGTGGTGGTTGGGGATCATGTGGTGTGTGTGTGTGTTCTGAGGACTCACGTGGTGGTGGTTGGGGATCATGTGGTGTGTGTATGTTCTGAGGACTCACGTGGTGGTGGTTGGGGATCATGTGGTGTGTGCCATGGATCAGCGGAGGCCTGATGGCAGGGTTGTACTGGAGGGGTTGACCCAGCAATGGGTATCTGCCGTCCACTGCCTGCCCTGGGCCGAAGGGTCTGGGGAACTGGGTCATTATGGGGATGGGGGTGAGGCCGGCCGAGCGGAGGTTCTTTATGGAGGTGAGTTGGTGGGTTGGGGCTTGGGGCTGGGCTGGAGGCGTGCTGGGGCCGCCCAGCTGAGGACTGTTCTATAGGACAGAGGCAAAAAAGGAGGGACAGGGAGGTGGGGGTCAGAGGGGACATAGAAACCCTTATATACAGTCCATCAGAGGGAAAGTGTATCCCTAGTTCAAAGAGACAGGCCTGAGCAAGATGCTCGGAGTCGCTTATCTTGATAACACAATTAGCAGTTTTTTGGGATGCAAGATGTGTAGATCAGTCATCCTGCCCCCTCTCCCAGGCTGATCCTGCCCCCTCTCCCAGGCTGATCCTGCCCCCTCTCCCAGGCTGATCCTGCCCCCTCTCCCAGGCTGATCCTGCCCCCTCTCCCAGGCTGATCCTGCCCCCTCTCCCAGGCTGATCCTGCCCTCTCTCCAACATGCAGAATATTACAAAGACTCCTGACTGGTTATGTCTAATTATCAGCAGCTCAGTAGTTACCTGTTAGTTGTCTAGTTGTTCTGAGAAGTTACCTGTGAGTTGTTCTGAGTAGTTACCTGTGAGTTGTTTAGTTGTTCTGAGTAGTTACCTGTGAGTTGTCTAGTTGTTCTGAGTAGTTACCTGTGAGTTGTCTAGTTGTTCTGAGTAGTTACCTGTGAGTTGTCTAGTTGTTCTGAGTAGTTACCTGTGAGTTGTCTAGTTGTTCTGAGTAGTTACCTGTGAGTTGTCTAGTTGTTCTGAGTAGTTACCTGTGAGTTATTTAGTTGTTCTGAGGACCTCTGGCTGCGTGTGTGATCCAGACTGTAGTATCTGTTGTGTTTCCACTGTGGAGGGGAGTGGGCTCTGGGCTGGTGGTTAGGGGGCAGGGTCAGCTGCATCATCACCATCCCACCACTGTGAGGACCGGGGAGCACACCTACACACAGTTACAACAACAACCTCAAAATCACAGCTTCATTGTCAAAGGAACGTTTCCATCCTCGGATGGACAGGACACACAAGGCAGGAAAACCATTTCAATGGTTTTAAATCTCATACTTAAGGGTCTTTCAAAGCGAACGGTATCTATTTTAGTATGTGTGTGATCCCGGGGGGAATTGAACCCACGACCTTGGTGTTGCTGAGAGGTAATGTCACCTGAGCACTGCTGTCCTGGTAGCTGCTGGGTTCCACACGGAGACGAAGCCCGGGGAAACTGCATCTGCTCTGCCCCAGCAGGAGGTAAGAAACCCATCGATGGACTGTGGAGACACTTGCTTAGTCAATATATTTATGGAGCTCTATATGAGGCATCAATTAAAAGACATTGATAGCACCAGCAGCCAGCCACTTTATATTCGCTCTCAAAGTCTCCCTTAAAGAGCCCCAACACAATGTTTCAGAAATAGTCTTGTATTAAAGGTAGGTTAACGATCTCTGATTAACGGTGACAGTCCATGAGAACAAACAAACATGTCATTCATTTCCTCTTTATGACCTGAATCACTCTGTCATCAGACTGAAGGATGACATTACAGCTGCCTGGTACTGTACCCATAGGGCTCTGGTTAAAAGTAGTGCACTATATAGGGAATAGGGTTTTATTTGGGACACTTAATATTAACACTGACAGTACTGATGCTGTGGGGCGGAATAGAGGAACCATTACAACAGGGAGGGAAGTAACTTTCAGCTCAGTGGAGCTTCTGTTAGTAGGGCAGTCTGGAGGTCACTTTCAGCTCAGTCAGTGGAGCTTGTTAGTAGAGCAGTCTGGAGGTGACTTTCAGCTCAGTGGAGCTTCTGTTAGTAGGGCAGTCTGGAGATCACTTTCAGCTCAGTGGAGTTTGTTAGTAGGGCAGTCTGGAGGTCACTTTCAGCTCAGTGGAGTCTTAGTTGGGCAGTCTGGAGATCACTTTCAGCTCAGTGGAGTCTGTTAGTAGGGCAGTCTGGAGATCACTTTCAGCTCAGTGGAGTTTGTTAGTAGGGCAGTCTGGAGATCACTTTCAGCTCAGTGGAGTCTGTTAGTAGGGCAGTCTGGAGGTCACGTTCAGCTCAGTGGAGTCTGTTAGTAGGGCAGTCTGGAGGTCACTTTCAGCTCAGAGGAGTTTGTTAGTAGGGCAGTCTGGAGGTCACTTTCAGCTCAGTGGAGTCTGTTAGTAGGGCAGTTTGGAGGTCACTTTCAGCTCAGTGGAGCTTCTGTTAGTAGGGCAGTCTGGAGGTCACTTTCAGCTCAGTCAGTGGAGCTTGTTAGTAGAGCAGTCTGGAGGTGACTTTCAGCTCAGTGGAGCTTCTGTTAGTAGGGCAGTCTGGAGATCACTTTCAGCTCAGTGGAGTTTGTTAGTAGGGCAGTCTGGAGGTCACTTTCAGCTCAGTGGAGTCTTAGTTGGGCAGTCTGGAGATCACTTTCAGCTCAGTGGAGTCTGTTAGTAGGGCAGTCTGGAGATCACTTTCAGCTCAGTGGAGTTTGTTAGTAGGGCAGTCTGGAGATCACTTTCAGCTCAGTGGAGTCTGTTAGTAGGGCAGTCTGGAGGTCACGTTCAGCTCAGTGGAGTCTGTTAGTAGGGCAGTCTGGAGGTCACTTTCAGCTCAGAGGAGTTTGTTAGTAGGGCAGTCTGGAGGTCACTTTCAGCTCAGTGGAGTCTGTTAGTAGGGCAGTTTGGAGGTCACTTTCAGCTCAGTGGAGCTTCTGTTAGTAGGGCAGTCTGGAGCATGATTTATAAGGCTGATAAACAGGTGCAGTGCAGCCCAGTCTTAATAGTACACCTCAGCTCCCATGAGGAACGGTTTCTACACCGGCAATAACTCCCTTCATCAACCACACTATAGGAGAACTATGGCCCTGGGGGGGCCTCTATAGAGTCTAGCTACAAGCTACTATAATGGACTGTTGTAAATGGTGTTGGCAGTTTGGTTGGTACATCGGTATCTGCGCCACTTTCATCAACGTTGAACTACTTAGGAATATGAAACAGTCCCAGATTACAGACCTAACACTTAGACTATTTAATACAAAGTCCGGCTTCCTACTGTCAACAACAGAACAGCTCAGTTCCTACCTCATGGTGCTGTGTTGATTTGGGGGCATGACACTGTAGTAAACCTGCATGCCTGACATGGCCATGGGAGCTTGGCTTGGATGGCTCTGGATCATCATGGGCTGTTGACATGCCTGCTGATGTGGAGGCATGTTCTGAGACCCCTGGGGCATTGATACCTGCACCACGCACACAGACCATATGGAAAAACAGGGTTAAGCAGGAGTATTTATTTTTTACATCTACAATTGATACAGACATCTGATGTTGGATCCCTTTCAAATCTCTTTTCAATTCAATCCTCAAACTATTTAACATTTCAGAGTTCGGTTGATCTAATTATAAGATTTTCAGTCAGGCAAAGATGTTCACAAGAGCAAGATGTTCACAATAGAAGATCAAACCATGTCAAAGCAAAAGGACAGGACAAATCAATTTGATTCTTTAATTGATAAAACAGTTTAATAATGACAAGCCAATAAGAACGTACCTGATAAGACGGCATTGAAGGGTACTGGACCATGAAGGCCGTCATGTGATTTCCCATATTGCTGTGCTGCTGGTTGTTCACCAGGTTCTGATGCTGAGGGCCTTGGGGCTGATTTGGCATCACAGCGTGGTAACCTTCAGTAACATTAGGACGTTACAATTCACTTCTATTGAAATAATCTACTGAGATGTAGAACATTTCAATTCATTGTTTTTAAACAAAATGGTGCCATTAATTCTATTCACAACGACTATGAATGAATGAGCCCAAGTGAAATGAGAAACATATTTAATATGCCTCTGTTGTCTTGGGAGATGATCTCTCTTTACTTTATTAGAATTAAGCAATAAGGCCCGAGGGGGTGTGGTATGTGGCCAATATACCACAGCTAAGGGCTGTTCTTATGCACGACGCAACGCTGAGTGCCTGGATACAGCCCTTAGCCATGGTATATTGGCCAAATACCACAAACCCCCAGGTGCCTTATTGCTATAAAGTTATAAACTGGTTACCAACGTAATTAGAGCAGTAAAAATACATGTTTTGTCATACCCGTGGTAAACTGTCTGATATACAACGGCTGTTAGCCAATCAGCATTCAGGGCTCGAACCACCCAGTTTATGATACCCATTACAATGTAGAAGACATCTAAAACATGGTGAAAATCATACAATATTGATTCCAAGGAAGGAAGAGCGTAGTGAGAAAAAACACAGTGAAAACAAAGACTAATACATAAGCAAATTACAAAAACAGACGACGCAAAATGTGCAACGTCAATAGGGCGGTCACCCTAGCAACGCCAATAGGGCGCTCTCCCTAGCAACGCCAAAAGGGAGGTCTCCCTAGCAACGCCAAAAGGGAGGTGTCCCTAGTAAAGTCAAAAGGGCGGTCTCCCTAGTAAAGTCAAAAGGGCGGTCTCCCTAGTAAAGTCAAAAGGGCGGTCTCCCTAGTAAAGTCAAAAGGGCGGTCTCCCTAGTAAAGTCAAAAGGGCGGTCTCCCTAGTAAAGTCAAAAGGGCGGTCTCTAGTAAAGTCAAAAGGGTGGTCTCTAGTAAAGTCAAAAGGGCGGTCTCTCTAGTAAAGTCAAAAGGGCGGTCACCCTAGCAACGCCAATAGGGCGCTCTCCCTAGCAACGCCAAAAGGGAGGTCTCCCTAGCAACGCCAAAAGGGAGGTGTCCCTAGTAAAGTCAAAAGGGCGGTCTCCCTAGTAAAGTCAAAAGGGCGGTCTCCCTAGTAAAGTCAAAAGGGCGGTCTCCCTAGTAAAGTCAAAAGGGCGGTCTCCCTAGTAAAGTCAAAAGGGCGGTCTCCCTAGTAAAGTCAAAAGGGCGGTCTCCCTAGTAAAGTCAAAAGGGCGGTCTCTAGTAAAGTCAAAAGGGTGGTCTCTAGTAAAGTCAAAAGGGCGGTCTCTCTAGTAAAGTCAAAAGGGCGGTCTCTCTAGTAAAGTCAAAAGGGCGGTCTCTCTAGTAAAGTCAAAAGGGAGGTCTCTCTAGTAAAGTCAAAAGGGCGGTCTCCCTAGTAAAGTCAAAAGGGCGGTCTCCCTAGTAAAGTCAAAAGGGCGGTCTCCCTAGTAAAGTCAAAAGGGCGGTCTCCCTAGTAAAGTCAAAAGGGAGGTCTCCCTAGTAAAGTCAAAAGGGCGGTCTGCCTATTAAAGTCAAAAGGGCGGTCTCCGTAGCAATGTCAAAAGGGCGGTCTCTCTAGTAAAGTCAAAAGGGCGGTCTCCCTAGTAAAGTCAAAAGGGCGGTCTCCCTAGTAAAGTCAAAAGGGAGGTCTCCCTAGTAAAGTCAAAAGGGCGGTCTGCCTAGTAAAGTCAAAAGGGCGGTCTCCGTAGCAATGTCAAAAGGGCGGTCTCTCTAGTAAAGTCAAAAGGGTGGCCTCTCTAGTAAAGTCAAAAGGGTGGTCTCTCTAGTAAAGTCAAAAGGGCGGTCTCCCTAGTAAAGTCAAAAGGGCGGTCTCCCTAGTAAAGTCAAAAGGGCGGTCTCCCTAGTAAAGTCAAAAGGGCGGTCTCCCTAGTAAAGTCAAAAGGGCGGTCTCCCTAGTAAAGTCAAAAGGGCGGTCTCCCTAGTAAAGTCAAAAGGGCGGTCTCCCTAGTAAAGTCAAAAGGGCGGTCTCCCTAGTAAAGTCAAAAGGGCGGTCTCCCTAGTAAAGTCAAAAGGGCGGTCTCCCTAGTAAAGTCAAAAGGGCGGTCTCCCTAGTAAAGTCAAAAGGGCGGTCTCCCTAGTAAAGTCAAAAGGGCGGTCTCCCTAGTAAAGTCAAAAGGGCGGTCTCCCTAGTAAAGTCAAAAGGGCGGTCTCCCTAGTAAAGTCAAAAGGGTGGTCTCTCTAGTAAAGTCAAACCGGTGCTGGAAATAGTAGTGCTTGTTCTATAGTGGACAGCTGAATGTCAAGGTTACAGCCTGCTGCTTCTCACAGAGAAATCCAGGGACCGCATTAGTCGTCGTCGTCCTTTTGTAAAAAAAAAAGGTGACTGGAACATTCTTTAGCCCCAATCAGGAAAAGTGGAACAAGACGAGACCAATATACAATGAATGGTTTCATATGTGAAGGAGCGGGACACTATTTTGACCGCCCTCCAGTCTCTCTCCAGACCTCTGCTCACAAACCAAGCATGAAATGACTCTCCCATTATATCCCCCACACACCATTCCACCTGAGCTCACAGAGAACGGGGTTGGATTGCCTTGGTACAGCAGGTGAAATAGGAAGTTGCTAACAGGTGCTTTATGTCTATTGTCAGTGTGCCTTTATGTTGTAATCTGCAGGACTGAACGGTTCCAAAAAGACACATTGTAATAACACAGATGACGACCCTGAAGGAACAGGAAGTCATCATCATTATGGCCGCTGGAGAAGAAGAGTTGAGGGGCTGAATAGAGACCGCTGGAGGAGAGGAGAGTGAGAGACTGAAGAGAAGTGAGGGGCTGAAAATAGAGACCGCTGGAGGAGAGGAGAGAGAGACTGAAGAGAAGTGAGGGGCTGAAAAAGAGACCGGTTCACTGTGAGAATCATAGAACTCTCAGACAGCATCCCGGCCCCGCATTCTGCCACTCCGCTTTCCAGGTCTTCATCACCAACACCTCTGTGTTCCAGTCCAGACTCCTGGTCTTCATCACCAACACCTCTGTGTTCCAGTCCAGACTCCTGGTCTTCATCACCAACACCTCTGTGTTCCAGTCCAGACTCCTGGTCTTCATCACCAACACCTCTGTGTTCCAGTCCAGACTCCTGGTCTTCATCACCAACACCTCTGTGTTCTAGTCCAGATTTTCCCATCACCAAGACCCCTGTGTTCCAGTCCAGACTCCTGGTCTTCATCACCAACACCTGTGTTCCAGTCCAGACTCCTGGTCTTCATCACCAACACCTCTGTGTTCCAGTCCAGACTCCTGGTCTTCATCACCAACACCTCTGTGTTCCAGTCCAGACTCCTGGTCTTCATCACCAACACCTCTGTGTTCCAGTCCAGACTCCTGGTCTTCATCACCAACACCTCTGTGTTCCAGTCCAGACTCCCGGTCTTCATCACCAACACCTCTGTGTTCTAGTCCAGATTTTCCCATCACCAAGACCCCTGTGTTCCAGTCCAGACTCCTGGTCTTCATCACCAACACCTGTGTTCCAGTCCAGACTCCTGGTCTTCATCACCAACACCTCTGTGTTCCAGTCCAGACTCCTGGTCTTCATCACCAACACCTCTGTGTTCCAGTCCAGACTCCTGGTCTTCATCACCAACACCTCTGTGTTCCAGTCCAGACTCCTGGTCTTCATCACCAACACCTCTGTGTTCTAGTCCAGATTTTCCCATCACCAAGACCCCTGTGTTCCAGTCCAGACTCCTGGTCTTCATCACCAACACCTCTGTGTTCCAGTCCAGACTCCTGGTCTTCATCACCAACACCTCTGTGTTCTAGTCCAGATTTTCCCATCACCAACACCTCTGTGTTCCAGTCCAGACTCCTGGTCTTCATCACCAACACCTCTGTGTTCTAGTCCAGATTTTCCCATCACCAACACCTCTGTGTTCCAGTCCAGACTCCTGGTCTTCATCACCAACACCTGTGTTCCAGTCCAGACTCCTGGTCTTCATCACCAACACCTCTGTGTTCCAGTCCAGACTCCTGGTCTTCATCACCAACACCTCTGTGTTCCAGTCCAGACTCCTGGTCTTCATCACCAACACCTCTGTGTTCCAGTCCAGACTCCTGGTCTTCATCACCAACACCTCTGTGTTCCAGTCCAGACTCCTGGTCTTCATCACCAACACCTCTGTGTTCCAGTCCAGACTCCTGGTCTTCATCACCAACACCTCTGTGTTCCAGTCCAGACTCCTGGTCTTCATCACCAACACCTCTGTGTTCTAGTCCAGATTTTCCCATCACCAAGACCCCTGTGTTCCAGTCCAGACTCCTGGTCTTCATCACCAACACCTGTGTTCCAGTCCAGACTCCTGGTCTTCATCACCAACACCTCTGTGATCCAGTCCAGACTTTCCCATCACCAACACCTCTGTGGTCCAGTGTGGCTGAGTTAAGAGTGTGGTGAGGTTGTAGGTTCAATTCCCACAAGCATCATTTATACTGTAGCCTTCAGCAAAACTGTTTAATTGCAGAAGCAACTTCCTTATGCAAGTGGTTTGTAAACAGTCATTATTTTCACTGTGTCTGGATATTCCACTGTTTATGCACTAGTAGACAGTATATAGCCTAATTTGTCCCTCTGCTCAGCCCCAAGAGATGCCTCCTAATTCCCCCGACAGACGATAGAGTAGCATTCCTCCACATTAAAGCCAGTAAATGGCCACAGTGCTGCGTTCAGCAGGAGGCAACCAGTAAAAAGGAGCTGTGGTGTGTTGGAGGCAGGAGGCTGTAGCTCACAACCAGTAAAACAGAGCTGTGTTGAGGCAGGAGGCTGTAGCTCACAACCAGTAAAACAGAGCTGTGTTGAGGCAGGAGGCTGTAGACAACCAGTAAAACAAAGCTGTGTTGAGGCAGGAGGCTGTAGATAACAATTGTGTCCCCCCCCCAGGGTGCAGAGAAACAGAATACTGCAGCTCACTGGGAGACAGCTCAGTTAATCAAGACAAACACAGAGAGAGAGAGCAGTGTGTGTGTTTACCTGGCTGCTGGGGAAGAGGCTGGTTCTGGGGGCTGGTGTAGTGCACGGGGCTGACAGGGCGATAGTGCTGGTTGCAGTGGGAGTGGGGGTCCTGGGCTGGAGCACAGTAACATGTGTGCATCTACAGGAGAGGAAGGACAATGAGCAGACAACAGTTTCTCTGGTCACCTTGGAATCTGAACACTTTTCTCAGAGCGGATCTGAGGTCAATCTAGATTGTGATCATCTCTGGATAATATCACTGATATTACTGAAGGAGACTGAGACCAACAAGTAGGTAGGAAGTAGACGATGCCATGAGATGGTGTGTTGACTGACCATGTGAGTGACTGTAACTGTTGTACCTGCTGTGGCATGTAGCCCTGCTGCTGCTGCATGACCGGCTGGCTCATAGGGTGTGCAGGGCCGGGGTAGGCCTGGGTTTGCCCCACCACAGGGGGCCCTGGAGGGGCCACCATGTAGCCAGTCTGCTGGTGCTGCAGGGGGGCCTGGAGCACCACAGGGCCCGAGGGGTACATGGCAGGGTGGGGGCCACCGTTAGTGACGTCGCTGGACGCCTGGCGCACCACACTCATGTGGCTGAACTGGGCAGCCAGCCCTTCTTGCTGTGGGGAGAGAACAATGCTGAAAACAACATGTGTACTGTCTGGACATGTCCTTTATAATGGTCCAATCCAATCAATCAACAGACAGGGCCAGAGGCAACGTGCATCAAGACCAGGGACGAAATCATTAGGGTCATATTTATTAGGGCACACCGTAGCAAAACATTTTGAAACAGAAAATGAATGTGTCTTATTGGAGCCAAGTTCTAGTCGTCTCTCCCCGTTTCAGTCAGTTTTCTACCGTTTGATGCCGAACACCACCCAGGGAACCCAAACTGGGTATTTATAGCACCAGAGTCGGCTACCTCAGTCTAGGTCATCTATGACAAGCTGTTCAGTGGCAGGAAATTGGAAGTTTAGCGTATCTACTCATGGATTATTCAACATCTGGTATTGAATTAATGATTACAAACCGTTTCAGTAAATCAGCCATAGAGGGATGTGTTGGGTGAAAGCAGGTCAGGAAAGGAGGACAACAGAACGCAGCCCGATCCAGCCTACCCGACAGAACGCGACCCGATCCAGCCTACCCGACAGAACGCGACACGATCCAGCCTACCCGACAGAACGCGGCCCGATCCAGCCTACCCGACAGAACACGGCCCGATCTAGTCTACCCAACATTTATCTAACCTTTATTTTACTAAGCAAGTCAGTTAAGAACAAACGTTCTTCGCCACGTTCAACCTCACCGGCTAACGGGGCCACGTTCAACCTCACCGGCTAACGGGGCCACGTTCAACCTCACCGGCTAACGGGGCCACGTTCAACCTCACCGGCTAACGGGGCCACGTTCAACCTCACCGGCTAACGGGGCCACGTTCAACCTCACCGGCTAACGGGGCCACGTTCAACCTCACCGGCTAACGGGGCCACGTTCAACCTCACCGGCTAACGGGGCCACGTTCAACCTCACCGGCTAACGGGGCCACGTTCAACCTCACCGGCTAACGGGGCCACGTTCAACCTCACCGGCTAACGGGGCCACGTTCAACCTCACCGGCTAACGGGGCCACGTTCAACCTCACCGGCTAACGGGGCCACGTTCAACCTCACCGGCTAACGGGGCCACGTTCAACCTCACCGGCTAACGGGGCCACGTTCAACCTCACCGGCTAACGGGGCCACGTTCAACCTCACCGGCTAACGGGGCCACGTTCAACCTCACCGGCTAACGGGGCCACGTTCAACCTCACCGGCTAACGGGGCCACGTTCAACCTCACCGGCTAACGGGGCCACGTTCAACCTCACCGGCTAACGGGGCCACGTTCAACCTCACCGGCTAACGGGGCCACGTTCAACCTCACCGGCTAACGGGGCCACGTTCAACCTCACCGGCTAACGGGGCCACGTTCAACCTCACCGGCTAACGGGGCCACGTTCAACCTAACCGGCTAACGGGGCCACGTTCAACCTAACCGGCTAACGGGGCCACGTTCAACCTAACCGGGCCACGTTCCACCTAACCGGGCCATGTTCCACCTAACCGGGTCACAGGGTCATGTTCCACCTAACCGGGTCATGTTCTACCCAACTGGGTCAAAGGGCAAACAGGGTCATGTTCAACAAGCACTCAGTTGCAAGACATTTTGCAACAGAAAACAAGGTTCTGGGTTCCCATTGGATAAACTGCTGGTTTCAAATGTCTTCTGCCAAATGAACATGATCCAGGATCCTGCTGAACACTACTTCAATCACAAAGTCTTCCCAGATAAAGATGGCTTTCCATCATACATTACATCAAAGATTCTGTATAAAAATATACACGTCTGGAATTAACACACGTAACGACCATGTCTTATAAAAGACCACCTAATTAAAGTGACAAGGTGCTGAAGAGGCAACTGGACAGAAACAGACAGGTGGGAGATAGAGAGGATTGATAGGTACCAAAGTGTATTGTTGGTTAGAGGAGAGTGGCAGGAACTGAGGAGGAGGGTAAGAGATGGTTGAGTACTGGATCGGCTGTGGAGCAGAGGGCTGGAGATGCCGAACCGGCTGAAGGAGGAGAAAAGGACAGAACAGAGGGAAAGAGAGGAGAGAGACCTCCATTAAGTTAAGAAGTCAGAGGTGATTGAATAGGAGGAACTAGAGCTGGCTGATTAATATCACAATTAATTGAACCTGATTGATATCTGGATAATTCACTCAGCCCTAGCTCGTAGATGAATGTTCTCTGGGAAATTAGGAGGCATGAATTAAAAATGATGTATTCTAATCTACTATATTAATTGAGAACAGGTAGAGTAAAGAAATGACTGCATGCAGGGAGTGAATGGGCTGAAGGGATACATGAGCTGTCGACTCATTGACTGACCTGGGAGAGGACGTGATTGGTTGGCTGGTGCGGGGCTGGGGGTGGTAGGGGAGGGGCCAAGGGCTGCTGGCTCCTCCCACCTTGCTGTGAGGTCATCGAGGGGTTGTAGACCACAGCACTGCCGTCAGGGTTCACAAAGGGTTGGCCTGCAGGTGGGGAACAACAAACTTAGATACACTGTAGACCAGGGCGGCCCAACCAGGGCGGCCCAACCAGGGCGGCCCAACCCTCTTCCTGGAGATCTACCATCCTGTGGGTTTTCAGTCCAACCCTCTTCCTGGAGATCTACCATCCTGTGGGTTTTCAGGCCAAAACCTACAGGACAGTAGATCTCCAGGAAGAGGGTTGGACTGAAAACCTACAGGACAGTAGATCTCCAGGAAAAGGGTTGGACTGAAAACCTACAGGACAATAGATCCCCATGAAGAGGGTTGGACTGAAAACCTACAGGACAGTAGATCTCCAGGAAGAGGGTTGGACAGCCCTGCAGTAGAGGCTATAGGACATTTGAGTATAATTTTGTCAATAGGAGTTATGCTATAGTAACATGTATCCTGAATAATGACTACACCATGAATATATACACAGGTTTACCAACTCCCTTAGTCCATTCAATCTGGAAAGGCTTTGATAAAAATGTGACCCAAAACAAAATATGTAGTTTGTGGAAATTTCAGGAACAGTCTTAAGAGAAGAGCAGACAGACTTATAGACTGAATAAGAAGTTTGTTTTACAAGAACTATGATCAAAACCAACCAGGAATAAAACATCACATCAAACCCAAAATAAAGACAGCACAGAGACGGGCCAATCAGCCTATATGAACTGAGGACGAGGACCAACCCTGATCAGAAGATACCAACCTGTGTGTGGGTTGACCAGTATACTGCCAGGCGGTATCCCTGTGGCTTCTGGGGGAAGCAAATAGTAACTAGTAGCATTAGCAGTGGCCTGGGTTGGCGCTGGGCCGGATGCAGGTGCCGGGCCATTCCTGCTGCCCCGATCACAGTGTACAGAAGCTCTACTACTGCTGGGGGCCGTGGCAGCGGAGGACGCAGAGGAGGAGGAGGGTGTAGGTAGCACCGTGCTGGGGCCCCCGACAGGGCCGGCTGCCTGGGTTAGAGCAGCTGGGACAGGGAGAGGCAGGTGGAGTACTTGGGGGCGAGAGATGGAACTCGTAGAAGACCCTACACTATTAGAAGACTCAGAACCTAGAGGAGGGAGGGATGAAAAGATCACTAAACGTCCTACAGAGAGGATCAAGAAAGGCGTCCTATAGGTGTAACCCTCATTGTAAATTAGAATTTGTTCTTAACTGACTTGCCTAGTTAAATAAAAAGTAAAAATAGAGACCGTGGCTTGTAACACATGCACAGCCAGCCTCTGGGCAGGGGTACAAGGACGACAGCTATTGGTCACTTCTGCAGTAACAGGGGTAGAAGCAGCATAGCCATTGGTCCATTCAAAAGTGGGACACACGGTGAGTGAATTCATTGGCTATAGGTGATATTTGTCCCTCTGTGGGCATCTTGCATGAGCCCGTATCAAGTGTAATTTTAAGTGGTCCACATCTTAAAGAGTATAACCACAAACATGTTATTAGTTTGTCAGTAATGCAACCACAGACAACTTTTCCTGGTGTAGAACGTCAAAGTTCGTCGTCTGGCACGTACGCAAACCTCTAATAGTTGATGTCAAAAGCAAAGCCATCAGGAGCTTTGAAATCTGGACAGACAAGAGAGGAAATCTGGGCTCCAGTTTGGTCTCTGGACGTATTACTGGAGAGGAGAGAAACATGTCTCTCTGTCTTGCCAACAGTAAAAGCCAATGAATTCAGAATTGTGATGGCCATCATTCTTCATGTTTTCTACACAAACTAAACAACCAGCACTTAAAGAAATTGGGGATACTGTAACAAAATTAGAAAAAATGCTAAAACCAAAAGATGCGAAATGACGCCAAAGAACCAAAAAGATGACATGCACTGCATGCAGAAGAGATGAGCCACAGGACAGAGCGAACAGGAACACAAAATGGCCTCCCAGTAGCAGCAGAGCTGATGTTGTGCTGCACAAAGTGAGCCCCGTCTTCGTAAACAACGTTAAAGAACAAACTGCGCAGTCAGTGTGGAAATGGAGTCACATGAAACCAAGAGGAAAAGCCTCCAGAACAAAGGCAGCAACAACAACAAAAAGACAAGGAACGAGGAAGAACCAAAACAGCAGAAACAAAGAAAACAGGGTCTCCATTCCCCCAGTATGCCTGTATTAAACAGGGATGGTGCACACAGACACACAGTGAAGGACCAATTCCAACTCATGTCAGTCAGAAACTAGTGTATCACATTGTCTAAGGGTGACTGACCACACTTGGGGTAAATCAGTAGTCATGGACACAGATTTTTTTTTTTCATTCTTAGGGTTCATTCTGTTATTAAAACAGGTGCTTCACTATGCTGTGGAACAAAGCAGACTGGACACCATACGTCGCACGTGCATTTGACTACCCCCCCCCACCCTCCCCCAGTTACTTGCCTGTTTTGGAGAGGCGTCCAGTGCTCTTGCTGCTGGCTGAGCTGTCTCCTCTGATGAGGACAGAGATGCTGCTGAAGCTGCTGGCCTTGGTCATGGTCGGCCTCAGGTTACGGTTGGAGCTGTCTGAATCAGTGCTGCTCCACGGCCGGGCATCACAGTTCTTGGGGTCATTCTCAGAGCTGCTCTGTCTACTGCTGGCTGACCGCCCGTCCCCTAGTCTGAGGAAACAAGGAATGGATGGATATGTGTGTGTGTGTGTGTGTGTGTGTGTGTGTGTGTGTGTGTGTGTGTGTGTGTGTGTGTGTGTGTGTGAGAGAGAGAGATCTGTGACAGAAAGGAAGTACCTGAAGAGTTGCCGCCTCTGTTGAGTGCTGATACAAGCCTCTTCATCAGGGCTCCTGCATGGGGAGATGACCATGCAACATTATCAAAGGGTATCAAATCCACGTTGGACCAACCAGACGAGCCGTCCACGTTGGACCAACCAGACGAGCCGTCCACGTTGGACCAACCAGACGAGCCGTCCACTTTGGACCAACCGTCCACGTTGGACCAACCAGACCAACCGTCCACGTTGGACCAACCAGACCAACCGTCCACGTTGGACCAACCAGACCAACCGTCCACGTTGGACCAACCAGACCAACCGTCCACGTTGGACCAACCAGACCAACCGTCCACGTTGGACCAACCAGACAAACCGTCCACGTTGGACCAACCGTCCACGTTGGACCAGCCAGACCAACCGTCCACGTTGGACCAACCAGACGAACCGTCAACGTTGGACCAACCAGACCAACCGTCCACGTTGGACCAACCAGACCAACCGTCCACGTTGGACCAACCAGACCAACCGTCCACTTTGGACCAACCAGACCAACCGTCCACTTTGGACCAACCAGACAAACCGTCCACTTTGGACCAACCAGACAAACCGTCCACTTTGGACCAACCAGACAAACCGTCCACGTTGGACCAACCAGACAAACCGTCCACGTTGGACCAACCAGACAAACCGTCCACGTTGGACCAACCAGTCAAATGTTGTAAGTGTCAAATTAGACTGATATGTGAATAATATTTACCTTCCATCTAGGTGGAAATGATCTCCCTGTAGAAAGAAATACATCTATTTGAATGTCTTACTTACATGTCATTTGCAGTCCATAAAGCCTATCCATATTTTACTTCATAATAAACACAAATGCATCATTAATCTAAATTGATTAGCCAAAATCTCACATCTGGTGCAAATATCCTGTCCCTGGCTCTCTGATAGTCTTCCTCCCTCTCCTCGATAGATTTGCTTCTCCTGTCGTCTTTCAGGCGCATTCGTATCTGCAAGCACATGCACAACTTAGCCTAGCCAGCAGCTTCCGCACAGCTTAGCCTAGCCAGCAGCTTCCGCACAGCTTAGCCTAGCCAGCAGCTTCCGCACAGCTTAGCCTAGCCAGCAGCTTCCGCACAGCTTAGCCTAGCCAGCAGCTTCCGCAAAGCAGCACCAGATTGTCACCCTCTCAAAGACATATCACTGAGGATGCATCCTAAATGGAACACTATTCCCTATATACTTTACTTCTGTTGACCAGGGCTCATAGGGCACTATATAGAGAATAGGGTGTCATTTGGGACACAAGTTGACATTTGATTGGAACACAGAAACGGCCTACCATGCCGTCTTCCCGGTCGAAGCTGGCGTTGTCTCTTTTGAGAATGTAGCGTTTTTGGAAATCATCCGTTTTGTCGTCTTTTATGTGTTCTGAGAATTTTTGATCTGGTCTGTGGAAAACAATTTACATTGCTGGAAGTTTAGAGGAGTGGGGAAAAACAAACCTACACCAAATACATACTTTCTACTTTCAAAGCAATTTGATGTATTTAAGCTTCATAGAATGTAATAAAATGTATTATTGTAGTTTAGTAATAATGTATTTAAAAATGTTTTAAAACTGACTGGTATCAACTGAAAAACATACATTCTTGTATTGCTAGTTTTGTTGATGATGACAGACTTCCCAGTGGGGTCAACATTGTGATCCATGCCAAAGTAGGCAGCCACTCGATGTAGCAGCATTCTATGGTACGAAGTCATGGGAGGGAACTTCCTCTTCTGGCTTCTAGGAGACACAAGAGCTGAATGAGCTTTACTGAAAGGCTAAAATACTACAACTATAGAATTGAATTCGAATAAAATTGCATTAACTATAAATTTATAAAAATACATTAAATGTTTTTATTAAATAACTTACTCATTATTACTGATAAAATCCAGAATGTCCTGCTCCAACTTCAACAGCATCATTCTGTCTCTGGGGTTGTTCTTTAGAGTGTTGACCAGGAACTCATGCAGGTCTATTCCAGTAGAGTCTGTGTAGTCCTGGCTGGAATCTAGACACAAGAGGACCAGGTATTGTGTGAGATTGACGAGGGGAAAAAACAATTTAATTCATTTTAGAATAAGGTTGTAACAAAAGTGGGAAAAAGTCCAAGGGGTCTGAATACTTTCCGAATGCACGAACTGGGCTTACGTTTACACTGGTCATATATAATATATTCATATTCAACGGGTGTTGTGCATTAGTAAATAAATGGGTTATTGTGCGCTCTGGCACACTCCGACGTGAGTGCTCTGAACCCGGGAGTAGACAGCCAGAGTGAATTTACGAACACACCCAATGTCTCCTAGGATTCTATATTAGAATTCTCAGAGAGCTCAATGTTCCGGAATCAGTTCATTAGTTCTCTAGACTAAAACTCACGTCTCCAAGGTCCTGTATTGTAACACACAACCGTGTCTGTCTGAAGGCAGCGATGGCCATTATATTTTCAACACAAAGATAATCAACCTCTCCGCCAACTCTCTCACACACCTCTTGACAGCATTTTCCTGGACATCTTCTCTGGTTTCTCCACCTTCTCTTTCTCCTCCTTGGCAGACAGCTCCTCCTTATCAAAGGACTGGGATATCTGGATGAGAATTTGAAGGGTAAAAAATAAAAGCTTCAGTGGTAGCTACTAGCAATATCCCCATGATTAATCTGTATCCTAAATGGCAGCCTATTCCCTATGAGCCCTGGTCAAAAGTAGTGCACTACATACAGTGAGGGGTAAAAAGTGTTTGATCTCCTGCTGATTTTGTACGTTTGCCCACTGACAAAGAAATGATCAGTCTATCATATAATTTTAATGGTAGGTTTATTTGAACAGTGAGAGACAGAATAACAACAAACAATCCAGAAAACGCATGTCAAAAATGTTATAAATTGATTTGCATTTTAATGAGGGAAATAAGTATTTGACCCCCTGTGCAAAACATGACTTAGTACTTGGTGGCAAAACCCTTGTTGGAGGTCAGACGTTTCTTGTAGTTGGCCACCAGGTTTGCACACATCTCAGGAGGGATTTTGTCCCACTCCTCTTTGCAGATCTTCTCCAAGTCATTAAGGTTTCGAGGCTGACGTTTGGCAACTCGAACCTTCAGCTCCCTCCACAGATTTTCTATGGGATTAGGGTCTGGAGACTGGCTAGGCCACTCCAGGACATTAATGTGCGTCTTCTTGAGCCACTCCTTTGTTGCCTTGGCTGTGTGTTTTGGGTCATTGTCATGCTGGAATACCCATCCACGACCCATTTTCAATGCCCTGGCTGAGGGAAGGAGGTTCTCACCCAAGATTTGACGGTACATGGCCCCGTCCATCGTCCCTTTGATGCGGTGAAGTTGTCCTGTCCCCTTAGCAGAAAAACACCCCCAAAGCATAATGTTTCCACCTCCATGTTTGACGGTGGGGATGGTGTTCTTAGGGTCATAGGCAGCATCCGTCCTCCTCCAAACACAGCGAGTTGAGTTGATGGCAAAGAGCTCCATTTTAGTCTCATCTGACCATAACACTTTCACCCAGTTGTCCTCTGAATCATTCAGATGTTCATTGGCAAACTTCAGATGGGCCTGTATATGTGCTTCTTGAGTAGGGGGACCTTACGGGCGCTGCAGGATTTCAGTCCTTCATGGCGTAGTGTGTTACCAATTGTTTTCTTGGTGACTATGGTTCCAGCTACCTTGAGATCATTGACAAGATCCTCCCGTGTTGTTCTGGGCTGATTCCTCATCGTTCTCATGATCATTGCAACTCCACGAGGTGAGATCTTGCATGGAGCCCCAGGCAGAGGGAGATTGACAGTTCTTTTGTGTTTCTTCCATTTGCAAATAATCGCACCAACTGTTGTCACCTTCTCACCAAGCTGCTTGGCGATGGTCTTTTGGCCCATTCCAGCCTTGTGTAGGTCTACAATCTTGTCCCTGACATCCTTGTAGAGCTCTTTGGTCTTGGCCATGGTGGAGAGTTTGGAATCTGATTGATTGATTGCTTCTGTGGACAGGTGTCTTTTATACAGGTAACAAACTAAGATCAGGAGCACTCCCTTTAAGAGTGTGCTCCTAATCTCAGCTCTTTACCTGTATAAAAGACACCTGGGAGCCAGAAATCTTTCTGATTGAGAGGGGGTCAAATACTTATTTCCCTCATTAAAATGCAAATCAATTTGTAACATTTTTGACGTGCGTTTTCCTGGATTTTTGTTGTTGTTATTCTGTCTCTCACTGTTCAAATAAACCTACCATTAAAATTATAGACTGATCATTTCTTTGTCAGTGGAAAACATACAAAACCAGCAGGGGATCAAATACTTTCCCCCCCTCGCTGTAGGGAATAGGGTGCCATATGAGAAGTACACTACAATTAAATTAAAATAGACTGAATTAATTAGCATGTCACATTAAGAATTAGCATCTAATTGTCCTCACAATCGCAAACTTGGTTGGAAGTTAATGAAAACATATTTAAGGGTTTTACATGTTTAGCTTGTGAAAACAAGTACATGCCGACCGACCTCATTAAAAAAAAAACATCTTATTTACTACGAGAGCACCGTTTTCATTTCAAATAACAGCTCAGCTAAAACCCTGTGCTGCACAGAGTGTTAAACCCTCCTCCTCTACGTACGATAAACACCTCGTCAATTACATCACAACGATTAACATTGTTTTATTTCATCTTTAAACTTCCGAAAATCATACGTCATTTTGACATTACAATGATGTGACTAAACAAACACTAACAGTACATGGACCTACAGAGGAGTGAATACTGATTGTCAAATATAGATCTGCTTTATGTTGGGGGAAGAGAACACATCCAATAGAAAGCCTGTCACACCTTCACATCCATCCAATAGAAAGCCTGTCTCACCTTCACATCCATCCAATAGAAAGCCTGTCTCACCTTCCACACCTTCACATCCATCCAATAGAAAGCCTGTCTCACCTTCCACACCTTAACATCCATCCAATAGAAAGCCTGTCTCACCTTCCACACCTTAACATCAATCATTTCCTTTATTGTACCACATGAAAGAACTCCCTTTGGAAGACTAGCATATAAATACAATAACTAGAATGGGGGGGGCCATTTGACACTCGCTTTAATTATATGTTATAATGGTGGCAGGTAGCCAAGTGGTTAAGAGCGGTGGGCCAGTAAAGGTTGCCGGTTCAAATCCCCGAGCTGACTAGGTGAAAAAAAATTGGTTCATGTGTCCTTGCCCTAACCCCCTAATTGTGCATGTAAGTCGCTCTGGATAAGAGTCTGCTAAACTACTAAAATATGAATTGTTAAATGTCTAAGGCTTAGCGAGCATGGAGAATATAACCATTTGACAGTACTGACTTGAATGAGAAATGTACATTCCTATCATTCCAGTTGTGTGTGTTTCAAGGCCTTCTCAGCATCCCAGCCATGACCTTGGCTTAACCCCACTACTCATCTTAATCTCTGCTGCGCTTCATTCCCTGCTCTGATTCACTATTCAACACTAGTACAAAAGGCAGAGAGGAGCTAAAAGCTGAACAGCACACTGAAACTCAGCCTGCGACCTAAATTATACCCTATTCCCTATATAGGGCATTACTTTTGACCAGGGCCCATAGGGGATAGGGTGCCATTTGGAACACAGATTCAGAGGGCTGGCTGCAAGAAGCTTAAATTAAATACCACTTCAGGATAGAGGCAACTAGGGAAAGAAGTTAGGAGCCAGTGGTTTCTGGAAGGTAGATGTAATGTTTACATTAGTGATATAATGGTAGCCTAGCGGTTAGAGCGTTGGCCCAGTAACCAAAAGGTTGGTAGATCAAATCCCCCAGCTGACAAGGTACAAATCTGTCCTGCCCCTGAACAAGGCAGTTAACCCACTGTTCCTAGGCCGTCATTGAAAATAAGAATTTGTTCTCAACTGACTTGCCCAGTTAAATAAAAGGTAAGAAAAAGAAGACATCCTCTGCCTCTCAGGGAGGCTTTGCTGTAGTTATTCAGCACAACTGGTTAACAAAATAACTAATATTACTACAGAAAAGCAACAAAGAAAGAGATGTGAGGAAGGGAGCGGAAGTAGAGAGAGGGCGAATGAGAGAGCGGAAGTAGAGAGAGGGCGAATGAGAGGGAGGAAGTAGAGAGAGGGCAAATGAGAGCGGAAGTGGAGAGAGGGCGAATGAGAGGGCGTAAGTAGAGAGAGGGCGAATGAGAGAGCGGAAGTAGAGAGAGGGCGAATGAGAGAGCGGAAGTGGAGAGAGGGCGAATGAGAGAGCGGAAGTGGAGAGAGGGCGAATGAGAGAGCGGAAGTGGAGAGAGGGCGAATGAGAGAGCGGAAGTGGAGAGAGGGCGAATGAGAGAGCGGAAGTGGAGAGAGGGCGAATGAGAGAGCGGAAGTGGAGAGAGGGCGAATGAGAGAGCGGAAGTAGAGAGAGGGCGAATGAGAGAGCGGAAGTAGAGAGAGGGCGAATGAGAGAGCGGAAGTAGAGAGAGGGCGAATGAGAGAGCGGAAGTAGAGAGAGGGCGAATGAGAGAGCGGAAGTAGAGAGAGGGCGAATGAGAGAGCGGAAGTAGAGAGAGGGCGAATGAGAGAGCGGAAGTAGAGAGAGGGCGAATGAGAGAGCGGAAGTAGAGAGAGGGCGAATGAGAGAGCGGAAGTAGAGAGAGGGCGAATGAGAGAGCGGAAGTAGAGAGAGGGCGAATGAGAGAGCGGAAGTGGAGAGAGGGCGAATGAGAGAGCGGAAGTAGAGAGAGGGCGAATGAGAGAGCGGAAGTGGAGAGAGCGGAAGTAGAGAGAGGGCGAATGAGAGAGCGGAAGTGGAGAGAGGGCGAATGAGAGAGCGGAAGTAGAGAGAGGGCGAATGAGAGGGAGGAAGTAGAGAGAGGGCGAATGAGAGAGCGGAAGTGGAGAGAGCAGAAGTAGAGAGAGGGCGAATGAGAGAGCAGAAGTGGAGAGAGGGCGAATGAGAGAGCGGAAGTAGAGAGAGGGCGAATGAGAGAGCGGAAGTAGAGAGAGGGCGAATGAGAGAGCGGAAGTAGAGAGAGGGCGAATGAGAGAGCGGAAGTGGAGAGAGGGCGAATGAGAGAGCGGAAGTGGAGAGAGGGCGAATGAGAGAACGTAAGTGGAGAGAGGGCGAATGAGAGAGCGGAAGTAAAGAGAGGGCGAATGAGAGAGCGGAAGTAAAGAGAGGGCGAATGAGAGAGCGTAAGTGGAGAGAGGGCGAATGAGAGGGCGTAAGTAGAGAGAGGGCGAATGAGAGGGCGTAAGTGGAGAGAGGGCGAATGAGAGAGAGTAAGTGGAGAGAGGGCGAATGAGAGAGCGGAAGTGGAGAGAGGGCGAATGAGAGAACGTAAGTGGAGAGAGGGCGAATGAGAGAACGTAAGTGGAGAGAGGGCGAATGAGAGAACGTAAGTGGAGAGAGGGCGAATGAGAGAGCGGAAGTGGAGAGAGGGCGAATGAGAGAGCGGAAGTAGAGAGAGGGCGAATGAGAGAGCGGAAGTAGAGAGAGGGCGAATGAGAGAGCGTAAGTGGAGAGAGGGCGAATGAGAGAGCGTAAGTGGAGAGAGGGCGAATGAGAGGGCGTAAGTAGAGAGAGGGCGAATGAGAGAGCGTAAGTGGAGAGAGGGCGAATGAGAGAGCGTAAGTGGAGAGAGGGCGAATGAGAGAGCGTAAGTGGAGAGAGGGCGAATGAGAGGGCGTAAGTAGAGAGAGGGCGAATGAGAGAGCGGAAGTAGAGAGAGGGCGAATGAGAGAGCGGAAGTAGAGAGAGGGCGAATGAGAGAGCGGAAGTAGAGAGAGGGCGGAAGTAGAGAGAGGGCGAATGAGAGGGCGGAAGTAGAGAGAGGGCGAATGAGAGGGCGGAAGTAGAGAGAGGGCGAATGAGAGGGCGGAAGTAGAGAGAGGGCGAATGAGAGGGCGGAAGTAGAGAGAGGGCGAATGAGAGAGCGGAAGTAGAGAGAGGGCGAATGAGAGAGCGGAAGTAGAGAGAGGGCGAATGAGAGAGCGGAAGTAGAGAGAGGGCGAATGAGAGAGCGGAAGTAGAGAGAGGGCGAATGAGAGAGCGGAAGTAGAGAGAGGGCGAATGAGAGAGCGGAAGTAGAGAGGGCGAATGAGAGAGCGGAAGTAGAGAGAGGGCGAATGAGAGAGCGGAAGTAGAGAGAGGGCGAATGAGAGAGCGGAAGTAGAGAGGGCGAATGAGAGAGCGGAAGTAGAGAGAGGGCGAATGAGGGAGCGGAAGTAGAGAGAGGGCGAATGAGAGGGCGTAAGTAGAGAGGGCGAATGAGAGAGCGTAAGTGGAGAGAGGGCGAATGAGAGAGCGTAAGTGGAGAGAGGGCGAATGAGAGAGCGTAAGTAGAGAGAGGGCGAATGAGAGAGCGGAAGTAGAGAGAGGGCGAATGAGAGAGCGGAAGTAGAGAGAGGGCGGAAGTAGAGAGAGGGCGAATGAGAGAGCGGAAGTAGAGAGAGGGCGAATGAGAGAGCGGAAGTAGAGAGAGGGCGAATGAGAGAGCGGAAGTAGAGAGAGGGCGAATGAGAGAGCGTAAGTGGAGAGAGGGCGAATGAGAGAGCGTAAGTGGAGAGAGGGCGAATGAGAGAGCGTAAGTGGAGAGAGGGCGAATGAGAGAGCGTAAGTGGAGAGAGGGCGAATGAGAGAGCGGAAGTAGAGAGAGGGCGAATGAGAGAGCGGAAGTAGAGAGAGGGCGAATGAGAGAGCGGAAGTAGAGAGAGGGCGAATGAGAGAGCGGAAGTGGAGAGAGGGCGAATGAGAGAGCGGAAGTGGAGAGAGGGCGAATGAGAGAACGTAAGTGGAGAGAGGGCGAATGAGAGAACGTAAGCGGAGAGAGGGCGAATGAGAGGGCGAATGAGAGAGCGTAAGTAGAGAGGGCGAATGAGAGAGCGTAAGTAGAGAGAGGGCGAATGAGAGAGCATAAGACAGAAAGAGGAGAAAGAGAGGGAGGAAGAAGAGAAAGATAGATAAGAGTGAAAGAGGACTGAATAGAACTCGGAGAAGGAGGGGGTTAAATCTCACTAGTTCAAGGAAGTCTATCCATTTAAACACCCAGTCAGGGTTTCCTAGTAACCGGTTTCACAACAAGGACAATGCATCTTTACAGAGAAGTAGAATCATTTCGTTTTCTCGTCTACACCAAGGAAACATTTCCACTCAAGGAGAAATAATTGGCATAAAAAATTGCAACTTAACATAGAAAGACAACCCCCCCCCCCCCCAAAAAAACCTGTATCACTTCAAACACCATTAGCCAAGGACATGTTTGAGTGGCGCTGCCAGACAAAGGAATGGGTTGGAGGAACTAACATCATAGTGACAACCTTACTATTCAATTATATCAATCCACAGGACTCCATGTTCTGACACGCGAAAATACAATCTTCTCTAAAATGGATGTGAGTAATACAGGACGCACACACACACACACACACACACCGCAGGTACACACACACACACTCCGCAGGTACACACACACACACACCGCAGGTACACACACACACACACAAAACGGCTGGTGGTGGAGAACACCCTCGTGGGTTTGATGAAGTTAGTGCTGACTGGATGAAATGCAAGGCCCTCTAGCTTCTGGCTCGTGTGTGTGTCCGGTGAGAAGGCAGAGTGACGTTTGTGAAATGAGCCACAGCTAATGTGGTAGAAGGAGTCGTCTGGGGGTTTACTCAGAGGTGTGTGTGTGTGTGTGTGTGTCTAAAGGTTTACCCAGAGAGGTGTGTGTGTGTGTGTGTGTGTGTGTGTGTGTGTGTGTGTGTGTGTGTGTGTGTGTGTGTCTAAAGGTTTACCCAGAGAGGTGTGTGTGTGTGTGTGTGTGTGTGTGTGTGTGTCTAAAGGTTTACCCAGAGAGGTGTGTGTGTGTGTGTGTCTAAAGGTTTACCCAGAGAGGTGTGTGTGTGTCTAAAGGTTTACCCAGAGAGGTGTGTGTGTGTCTAAAGGTTTACCCAGAGAGGTGTGTGTGTGTCTAAAGGTTTACCCAGAGAGGTGTGTGTGTGACTAAAGGTTTACCCAGAGAGGTGTGTGTGTGACTAAAGGTTTACCCAGAGAGGTGTGTGTGTGACTAAAGGTTTACCCAGAGAGGTGTGTGTGTGTGTGTGTGTGTGTCTAAAGGTTTACCCAGAGAGGTGTGTGTGTGACTAAAGGTTTACCCAGAGAGGTGTGTGTGTGACTAAAGGTTTACCCAGAGAGGTGTGTGTGTGTGTGTGTGTCTAAAGGTTTACCCAGAGAGGTGTGTGTGTGTGTGTGTGTCTAAAGGTTTACCCAGAGAGGTGTGTGTGTGTGTGTGTGTCTAAAGGTTTACCCAGAGAGGTGTGTGTGTGTGTGTGTCTAAAGGTTTACCCAGAGAGGTGTGTGTGTGACTAAAGGTTTACCTGAGGATCTGGAGTCAGCTGGTGTGCAGTTAGAAAGGGAGGAGAGGACTCTTCACAGACAGCCAGGCTCCGTACTAACTTTACCTTGGCCCTGGACTGAGGGAGAGTACAGTATATTGACAACGGTTAAAAATATATTCCTTTAGATAACGTGCGTTGATCATTTCAAAACGCGAACCGACCAAATAAAAATACAAACCAAGACGTAAAGGCCAGCAAGCACCAATCACGACCAACAGAATATGTTCAGACCTCAAAATGACTTGGGTGAATCCAATCCAAGCATGTAACTAACGTGATGGTTAGCAAACACGTAAATAAGTCAGTTTAAACATCTGAACATCATGCAAATGGAGATAAATAATACTAACGCGCCACCACAAGTCTAGATGTTTTTAAAGGGATGACTTAAATCACGTGTCAGACTCATTCCACTGGATGTTTTTAAAGGGATGACTTAAATCACATGTCAGACTCATTCAACGGGATGTTTTTAAAGGGATGACTTTAATCACATGTCAGACTCATTCCACGGGATGTTTTTAAAGGGATGACTTAAATCACATGTCAGACTCATTCCACTGGATGTTTTTAAAGGGATGACTTTAATCACGTGTCAGACTCATTCCACTGGATGTTTTTAAAGGGATGACTTTAATCACGTGTCAGACTCATTCCACGGAGGGCAGAGTGTCTGCAGGTCCCTGGTACTCCATTGATAAATGAAGGTTACTAATTAGTAAAGAGCTGCACTCACCTGGTTGTCTCGGTCTTAACTGAAATGACAAACCCCAAACCCTCGGACACTAGGGCCTCCACAGAATGAGTATGAACCCCCCTGTTCACTACATCACAAGAACCAAGTCAACAGCAGGCAAATATATAATAAGACATGCGGGATAAATCCGTCTTCTCAGCAGAAACACCGGAGATAAAATGATTATGTGGTAGTTGCCAGGCAGACATGCCAGGCATCATGCTAATCCACCGACTGTACCTTAGAGCCCCTCACCGACTGGCCAGCTGATACAGGAGACTGCTGCTGTCCCAAACGGACCACAAAAAGGAGGAGTTTAGCTAACAAGACTACAAGGTTAATGAATATTGTGGTCCAGAACAACAGGAAGGCTGAATACATACGTCACACATGTTGGATGTCAACGTGCATCCCACTAAAGAGCTCAGCCAATCAATATAGGCAGAGTCTGACTACTATGTACATTAAAATGTATTTTCTCTCAGCTCATGTTCACATCCCTCTCCCCCTCAGACCCCATTTCCACACCCCTCTCCCCCTCAGACCCCATTTCCACACCCCTCTCCCCCTCAGACCCCATTTTCACATCCCTCTCAGACCCATTTTCACATCCCTCTCCCCCTCAGACCCATTTTCACACCCCTCTCCCCCTCAGACCCATTTCCACACCCCTCTCCCCCTCAGACCCCATTTCCACACCCCTCTCAGACCCATTTTCACATCTCTCCCCCTCTGACCCATTTTCACATCTCTCCCCCTCTGACCCAGTTTCACATCTCTCCCCCTCAGACCCAGTTTCACATCTCTCCCCCTCAGACCCAGTTTCACATCTCTCCCCCTCAGACCCAGTTTCACATCTCTCCCCCTCAGACCCAGTTTCACATCTCTCCCCCTCAGACCCAGTTTCACATCTCTCCCCCTCAGACCCAGTTTCACATCTCTCCCCCTCAGACCCAGTTTCACATCTCTCCCCCTCAGACCCAGTTTCACATCTCTCCCCCTCAGACCCAGTTTCACATCTCTCCCCCTCAGACCCAGTTTCACATCTCTCCCCCTCAGACCCAGTTTCACATCTCTCCCCCTCAGACCCAGTTTCACATCTCTCCCCCTCAGACCCAGTTTCACATCTCTCCCCCTCAGACCCAGTTTCACATCTCTCCCCCTCAGACCCAGTTTCACATCTCTCCCCCTCAGACCCAGTTTCACATCTCTCCCCCTCAGACCCAGTTTCACATCTCTCCCCCTCAGACCCAGTTTCACATCTCTCCCCCTCAGACCCAGTTTCACATCTCTCCCCCTCAGACCCAGTTTCACATCTCTCCCCCTCAGACCCAGTTTCACATCTCTCCCCCTCAGGCCAGGCCCAGGTTTCACATCTCTCCCCCTCAGGCCCAGTTTCACATCTCTCCCCCTCAGGCCCAGTTTCACATCTCTCCCCCTCAGGCCCAGTTTCACATCTCTCCCCCTCAGGCCCAGTTTCACATCTCTCCCCCTCAGGCCCAGTTTCACATCTCTCCCCCTCAGACCCAGTTTCACATCTCTCCCCCTCAGACCCAGTTTCACATCTCTCCCCCTCAGACCCAGTTTCACATCTCTCCCCCTCAGACCCAGTTTCACATCTCTCCCCCTCAGACCCAGTTTCACATCTCTCCCCCTCAGACCCAGTTTCACATCTCTCCCCCTCAGACCCAGTTTCACATCTCTCCCCCTCAGACCCAGTTTCACATCTCTCCCCCTCAGACCCAGTTTCACATCTCTCCCCCTCAGACCCAGTTTCACATCTCTCCCCCTCAGACCCAGTTTCACATCTCTCCCCCTCAGACCCAGTTTCACATCTCTCCCCCTCAGACCCAGTTTCACATCTCTCCCCCTCAGACCCAGTTTCACATCTCTCCCCCTCAGACCCAGTTTCACATCTCTCCCCCTCAGACCCAGTTTCACATCTCTCCCCCTCAGACCCAGTTTCACATCTCTCCCCCTCAGACCCAGTTTCACATCTCTCCCCCTCAGACCCAGTTTCACATCTCTCCCCCTCAGACCCAGTTTCACATCTCTCCCCCTCAGACCCAGTTTCACATCTCTCCCCCTCAGACCCAGTTTCACATCTCTCCCCCTCAGACCCAGTTTCACATCTCTCCCCCTCAGACCCAGTTTCACATCTCTCCCCCTCAGACCCAGTTTCACATCTCTCCCCCTCAGACCCAGTTTCACATCTCTCCCCCTCAGACCCAGTTTCACATCTCTCCCCCTCAGACCCAGTTTCACATCTCTCCCCCTCAGACCCAGTTTCACATCTCTCCCCCTCAGACCCAGTTTCACATCTCTCCCCTCAGACCCAGTTTCACATCTCTCCCTCAGACCCAGTTTCACATCTCTCTCTCAGACCCAGTTTCACATCTCTCTCTCTCAGACCCAGTTTCACATCTCTCTCTCTCAGACCCAGTTTCACATCTCTCTCTCTCAGACCCAGTTTCACATCTCTCTCTCTCAGACCCAGTTTCACATCTCTCTCTCTCAGACCCAGTTTCACATCTCTCTCTCTCAGACCCAGTTTCACATCTCTCTCTCTCAGACCCAGTTTCACATCTCTCTCTCTCAGACCCAGTTTCACATCTCTCTCTCTCAGACCCAGTTTCACATCTCTCTCTCTCAGACCCAGTTTCACATCTCTCTCTCTCAGACCCAGTTTCCTGTCATGTAGACTAGAGCAAAGAGAAGTGTTCTGAGTTTGAAGAGGAGCAGGAGGCAGCAGGGGACGACATCTCAATGCCTCTGCTCTTCGTGTGTGTGTGTGTGTGTGTGTGTTCGAGAGCGTGTGTGTACAGGGAGAGGTCCTAGAGAGTCAGAGACGAAAGCGGAGTCTGATTTAGACAGAACGGCTGGCAGGCTCCATGCTCCACTCGGGCTGCTGCTGAGACACCGTCTGTACACACACACACACACACACACACTCCCTCTTCTCCTGGCCCCGTCCTCTAAAACCAACCAGAGGACAGTTCCTTTCCCCGCTGCGCTGGAGGGTCAGATAACATTAATGAAATAAAGATGGAAATGGACCATTTTCAGGCATGTGTATGACCCTTAGAGACAGTGAGTGGCGCGTGTGTGTGTGAGACAGTAGGTGTGAACGCACCAGTAGATCAGATAATTGAACAGGGCAGAAAGGAAAGGGACAAAGAGAGAGGAGAGAAGGAAACGCTGACGTCTGCACTACAAGGTACCTGGCCTGAGAGAGAGAACGTGGCTGGGGCAGATGGTGGCAAAGTCACAGAGGAGAGACACACAGAGAAGTGCACACCACTCCCTCTCTCCCCCCATCCGGCACCCATTCAGTCTCTCTCTCAGGGTGACACAGAGAAGAGCACACCACTCCCTCTCTCCCCCCATCCGGCACCCATTCAGTCTCTCTCTCAGGGTGACACAGAGAAGAGCACACCACTCCCTCTCTCCCCCCATCCGGCACCCATTCAGTCTCTCTCTCAGGGTGACACAGAGAAGAGCACACCACTCCCTCTCTCCCCCCATCCGGCACCCATTCAGTCTCTCTCTCAGGGTGACACACTGGAAGTTTGTAGATAATCTGGATCCCAAATCCTGGCTTATCTGTCTTCTTCAGTCTGGCTGGAGCGCCAGCCACCGACCACTTTTACTTCTCCTGCTTCCCATTTATACTGCTGCCTGTCAACATTACCTCCAACCCAGAGACACTCTGCTGCCTGTCAACATTACCTCCAACCCAGAGACACTCTGCTGCCTGTCAACATTACCTCCAACCCAGAGACACTCTGCTGCCTGTCAACATTACCTCCAACCCAGAGACACTCTGCTGCCTGTCAACATTACCTCCAACCCAGAGACACTCTGCTGCCTGTCAACATTACCTCCAGCCCAGAGACAAAACCCTCTGCTGCCTGTCAACATTACCTCCAACCCAGAGACAATACCCTCTGCTGCATGTCAACATTACCTCCAACCCAGAGACAATACCCTCTGCTGCCTGTCAACATTACCTCCAACCCAGAGACACTCTGCTGCCTGTCAACATTACCTCCAACCCAGAGACAATACTCTCTCTGCTGCATGTCAACATTACCTCCAACCCAGAGACAATACCCTCTGCTGCATGTGAACATTACCTCCAACCCAGAGACAATACCCTCTCTGCTGCCTGTCAACACTACCTCCAACCCAGAGACAATACCCTCTCTGCTGCCTGTCAACATTACCTCCAACCCAGAGACAATACCCTCTCTGCTGCCTGTCAACATTACCTCCAACCCAGAGACAATACCCTCTCTGCTGCCTGTCAACATTACCTCCAACCCAGAGACAATACCCTCTGCTGCATGTGAACATTACCTCCAACCCAGAGACAATACCCTCTCTGCTGCCTGTCAACACTACCTCCAACCCAGAGACAATACCCTCTCTGCTGCCTGTCAACATTACCTCCAACCCAGAGACAATACCCTCTCTGCTGCCTGTCAACATTACCTCCAACCCAGAGACAAAGGAACATTTTGCTGCCTGTCAACATTACCTCCAACCCAGAGACAATACCCTCTCTGCTGCCTGTCAACATTACCTCCAATCCAGAGACAATACCCTGTCAACATTACCTCCAACCCAGAGACAATACCCTCTGCTGCCTGTCAACATTACCTCCAACCCAGAGACATTACCCTCTGCTGCCTGTCAACATTACCTCCAACCCAGAGACAAAGGAACGTTTTGCTGCCTGTCAACATTACCTCCAACCCAGAGACAAAGGAACGTTTTGCTGCCTGTCAACATTACCTCCAACCCAGAGACAATACCCTCTGCTGCCTGTCAACATTACCTCCAACCCAGAGACAATACCCTCTGCTGCCTGTCAACATTACCTCCAACCCAGAGACAATACCCTCTGCTGCCTGTCAACATTACCTCCAACCCAGAGACAAAGGAACGTTTTGCTGCCTGTCAACATTACCTCCAACCCAGAGACAAAGGAACGTTTTGCTGCCTGTCAACATTACCTCCAACCCAGAGACAATACCCTCTGCTGCCTGTCAACATTACCTCCAACCCAGAGACAATACCCTCTGCTGCCTGTCAACATTACCTCCAACCCAGAGACAATACCCTCTCTGCTGCCTGTCAACATTACCTCCAACCCAGAGACAATACCCTCTGCTGCCTGTCAACATTACCTCCAACCCAGAGACATTACCCTCTGCTGCCTGTCAACATTACCTCCAACCCAGAGACAAAGGAACGTTTTGCTGCCTGTCAACATTACCTCCAACCCAGAGACAATACCCTCTGCTGCCTGTCAACATTACCTCCAACCCAGAGACAATACCCTCTGCTGCCTGTCAACATTACCTCCAACCCAGAGACAATACCCTCTGCTGCCTGTCAACATTACCTCCAACCCAGAGACATTACCCTCTGCTGCCTGTCAACATTACCTCCAACCCAGAGACAAAGGAACGTTTTGCTGCCTGTCAACATTACCTCCAACCCAGAGACATTACCCTCTGCTGCCTGTCAACATTACCTCCAACCCAGAGACATTACCCTCTGCTGCCTGTCAACATTACCTCCAACCCAGAGACAAAGGAACGTTTTACTGCACTGCATCAGCTCATCTTCTTCCACCAACTTGTATTAGCTGTTACATTAGAGTGTTTTAATGACTGATCCTGAGCTCAATCACATTATCATAGTTCAATTATATTACCATATTTACATTGTTGGTACTGGTAAAACATGTTCAAATTGTGGCTGTGATATAATGGAAAACTGATCTCATTGGTCCACACTAAAAGGCTCCGTTTATGTTTACACAGGTGTGTTTACCTGTGACGTTTCCCTCTTGTTGTCACAGCAGCTTCCGTCTTGGTGACCGGTGGCATTGTGTTCCGGAACCAGGCTCCCAGCCGGTTTGGGTTTGTCCTTCACACCGTTCTGTCTGTTGTCTGCTCCTAATGTTGTGGTGTCGGTCCAGTCTGCTGCCTCCAGCTCCACTCCAGCCTCACAAACCTTCATGGTCTCAGTCCTACTGATGTCCTTTACAGTAACAGGATCAGACATCCTCATCAGACGCACAGCTTACAGAGAGTCTCTATACAACACTGCTGTTACTGGGGTCCTGGAGATGGAGAAAGACAGACGATGGAGAGACACTGGGATTTTACTAATCAAAATGCAAATCATTTTCCATTAGAGCTACAAAAGACATCTTACACCTACAGTCAGAGAACAGAGAGAGAAAACATGGGCATTGAAATATCAGGCATTTACAGAGAACAGACAGAAAACACGGGCTAAAGAGACATATTGTAAACGTCTCTATTAGTTACATCTGAAATCTAATGACTACTGTAATGGGGCTAATGCAGGGACAGTGACAGGGCAGTGGTTTTTGGTAATAATGTGGCCTAATTATGCAGCAAGTGTCTCTTGCAGTAGCAGTAGCATAGAGAAGAGGGATGGGGGGGGTTAGGGAAGGAGACATCCTAGAGAGGAGAAGAGGGAAGGAGACATCCTAGAGAGGAGAAGAGGGAAGGAGACATCATAGAGAGGAGAAGAGGGAAGGAGACATCATAGAGAGGAGAAGAGGGAAGGAGACATCATAGAGAGGAGAAGAGGGAAGGAGACATCATAGAGAGGAGAAGAGGGAAGGAGACATCATAGAGAGGAGAAGAGGGAAGGAGACATCATAGAGAGGAGAAGAGGGAAGGAGACATCATAGAGAGGAGAAGAGGGAAGGAGACATCATAGAGAGGAGAAGAGGGAAGGAGACATCATAGAGAGGAGAAGAGGGAAGGAGACATCATAGAGAGGAGAAGAGGGAAGGAGACATCATAGAGAGGAGAAGAGGGAAGGAGACATCATAGAGAGGAGAAGAGGGAAGGAGACATCATAGAGAGGAGAAGAGGGAAGGAGACATCATAGAGAGGAGAAGAGGGAAGGAGACATCATAGAGAGGAGAAGAGGGAAGGAGACATCATAGAGAGGAGAAGAGGGAAGGAGACATCATAGAGAGGAGAAGAGGGAAGGAGACATCATAGAGAGGAGAAGAGGGAAGGAGACATCATAGAGGAGAAGAGGGAAGGAGACATCATAGAGGAGAAGAGGGAAGGAGACATCCTAGAGAGAAGAGGGTTAGGGAAGGAGACATCTGGTTTATGAGAGCTGTGATTAATGATTTTAATTAGAGGTTGAGAGGCCCCATCTGATTCAGTCTCTGACATTAACACTGTGGCTCTGTGCCTCTGTCTCAATTTAACTTTCCTTGATTCCTTCTCAAACCCCATGACGGAGAAGGTCAGAGGGGAGTGACCAATTCATTTTGAGGATAGAAGAATCCCAGAAAGACACATTGATAAAGAGCCTGTGAGACAGCCAGTACTATTGGAGGACAGAGCTTGTGGCTATAGAAAAATACCACTGACACCGTGGATCCCAGAATGTTCAGAGTGCCTCCGTGACTCTACGGCCCTCTCTATAGGCAGTTATCAATACAACGCCCCAATACAGTGTGGAACGTTCCATTTGACTGCTGATGAGCAAGGAGACCACCAGCTCCTCTAAACCATTGACAACTATGTGCCGTTTAAGGGCTTGTTAAATAAATCTAACGATTTGGTTTCAATATCATCACCTCTTGAAGAGCAGTCAGGACTACACATTTCCCAAAATTCCACATTTAGTTTTATCAGAGTTACACTGCAAGGAAATGCATGCTTTTCATTATCTGGAAGTTTAGCAATTGATCATGTAATTTCAGATAGGTGAAGGTAGCATTTTACCAGAGAACAGTAGGCTGGCTACCCAGAGAAAAGTACTGGAGAACAGTAGGCTGGCTACCCAGAGAAAAGTACTGGAGAACAGTAGGCTGGCTACCCAGAGAAAAGTACTGGAGAACAGTAGGCTGGCTACCCAGAGAAAAGTACTGGAGAACAGTAGGCTGGCTACCCAGAGAAAAGTACTGGAGAACAGTAGGCTGGCTACCCAGAGAAAAGTACTGGAGAACAGTAGGCTGGCTACCCAGAGAAAAGTACTGGAGAACAGTAGGCTGGCTACCCAGAGAAAAGTACTGGAGAACAGTAGGCTGGCTACCCAGAGAAAAGTACTGGAGAACAAGTAGGCTGGCTACCCAGAGAAAAGTACTGGAGAACAAGTAGGCTGGCTACCCAGAGAAAAGTACTGGAGAACAGTAGGCTGGCTACCCAGAGAAAAGTACTGGAGAACAGTAGGCTGGCTACCCAGAGAAAAGTACTGGAGAACAGTAGGCTGGCTACCCAGAGAAAAGTACTGGAGAACAGTAGGCTGGCTGGCTACCCAGAGAAAAGTACTGGAGAACAGTAGGCTGGCTACCCAGGGGAAAGTACTGGAGAACAGTAGCCTCACATCAGTCAAAGCACAATCTGCTGATAGATGAGAATTCACAAACGGCCATTCTGAGTGAAGAAGTGCAACTGAAGAACGAAATCAGTCTGATGCCGAGCAGACATTACAATAAGAAGCATTGTAGATCTACATTTACAAAACACAGGAAGTGTTATCTTTCTGCATTAGGGCGACACCTAAGATTAACTTGCTCGTTATCTAAGTACGTGGCTGAATGAATAACGTCACGGTGCATCATATTGCGTGAGCTTTCTGCTGTGTTTGAGGTGTCAAAGCCCGTTGAATAAGTTCTGTACAGCTGCCACTGCAGCTTGATTTCCTCTCCGTTCTGGGCCGTCTGCTTCTCCCCATCGCCTCAGAACAGCGCGGGCCCGTTGCCCTAGCGACGCCACACAGACCGTGTCCTTCAGACAAGCATGCCGTCAAAACTTTGTGCAAATTAATAATGTCTCTCGCTCATATTCGTTTGTAAAATGTCTAAAATCAAACATATCATTTCGGTGGCTCCTACCTATATATGTATAACTTTATGAGCTGCATTGCCTGCCTTCGCAATTTGTTTACTTTCGTTTGCACTCGTTAGCATATTTTGCTAGCAATATTTTGCTGTTACTTGTGATAATTTTGTTGTTATTTTGCTAATAGACGCCCAATGGGCTTCTTTGCATTTTTGTGTACTAAGCCAGTAGTACCCTAAATCCCGGTGTGAGAGAAGGACGGTATGAGGATGACAATCTGGAAACCGCCCAACCCTACTATAGATATTCCAATACGGCCATCTAGTTTATCCCCTGAATGGTAACTTGTTAACTCGCCATATTGACGTCATTTGTTGTTAGCCCACTAGCCAATTTGACGTGGTCCCTCAGTCAATGTCGTCTATCAGCAGCAATCCTGATTAAACCCTTATTAACAATGTTGAAAGGGGATAATGTTAGCCAACTTCACTAGATAAGCCTGGGTTGGTGGGAGAAAAACGACATTAGGTCTACCGGTAGCTAGCAAAGTAAACATTATGATCAGGTAGCTAGCAAAGTAAACATTATCATCAGATAGCTAGCAAAGTAAACATTATCGTCAGGTAGCTAGCAAAGTAAATGTTATCGTCAGGTAGCTAGCAAAGTAAACATTATCATCAGGTAGCTAGCAGAGTAAACATTATCGTCAGGTAGCTAGCAAAGTAAACATTATCGTCAGGTAGCTAGCAAAGTAAACATTATCATCAGGTAGCTAGCAGAGTAAACATTATCGTCAGGTAGCTAGCAAAGTAAATATCAGATAACAGTACATCGGCGAATTGGTCCTTCTGCTGCTTGACAAGCAGAGCCCACAAAGGATGGGAAATGAACCTAAAACCACTCATACTAGGCAAGTATATTCAACTTATTTTAGATCACTCAAATCCAATTAATGGTGGCCAATATTGAGCAATATTGTGAGTTAAATGACCAGTTGATGTTTACTGATGAAAAGCATGCAGTTCCTTGCTGTAGAACTCTGATAGAGATAAACATGGAATAATGGGATGTGCTGTTCTGACTCTGCTCTTTAAGAGGTGCTGATATTACAACCAAATAGTTCATATATTTAACAATCCCTTGAAAACAGCACCTTCCCTGTCCACAATTGTAATCAGTAACGTAGGTTTTGGATTACTCAAACTCCGTGAGGTAATCTGATTATTTTCTATTACTTTTGGATTACTTCCCCTTAATTTGTATCATTTGTCCATTGTTGACTAAATGTTTTGTATATAAGCAATACAATTTTCAAGATACAGAAGTTCCAAAATACAGAAATATAGCAGGAATGATGTAAAACACATCACACCGGCTTTTAGAAAAGGATCCATCAAACACATCTGGTGTGTCATCATAGTGGTCTCTGATTGGTGGTCATCATCTGGTGTGTCATCATGGTGGTCTGACTGGTGATCAGACTCTCAGGTGAAACAAACTGAAACACCTTTTTTCAATGGTGAATTGAATGTCACTGAGAAACCGAAAGGTGTCTAAATGCATTTCTTTCTCTCACAAACATCCGTTCTGAATTTTAAAGTAATCTAGTTTTTCAAAAGTATGTAATCTGTTTACAATATTTTAGCTGGTATTGTAATTTATAAAAAAAAAATGTAAATCGGATTACATGTACTTAGTTACTCCCCCAAAACCTGCTCCTCTCACACCAATCTTTAAACTCGCTCTTCAATAACAAAATGTATGTTGTTCTTTTGTTCTGCAGTGTCAGTTTAGTTATTTTACTGAATACTGAGTGGAAACTGGCTGAGAGGCAGATCAAAAATGTTCATCTTGAAGAGAACTAAAAACACCAGGCTGGTCCACATCTATTAAGTTATTCCAGCACACAAATGGAATCTTTTCTACTCCAGTGCAGCATTGCTGATTTGTAATATCTGTCAGTCTCTCGACTGGAGTGATGTCAACACTGTTTTTAATTTCCCCCCGGCCCCCCAATGCACCTTACGGGTAGCTACTTACTGGGAGCTGCTGGGCCTGTGGTGGTGACGTCCTGCAGGGGGTGAGAAGGCTCTGAGGGCAGCAGTCCTGCACCACCGCTGGTTTGTCACTGTAACGTCTCGTGCTGCTGAGCCTGTCGCTAACTCTGAGGGAGAGTCCCATGTCCTTAGCACCAGCTCGGAGTCTCTGGTGTCCAGATCTGAACGGCCTCGGTGGCACTGCCCTCCAAGATGCTCATGGCCATCACAGACCTGTCACAGGGAGAGAAGAAAGAGGTCAGGGGGGTCAGGACCCTTAGAGAACACTGATGGAACGGGGTTATAGGTCGCTGACAGTGACAGGGCTGACATGGACAGACAGAGTCCAGGGGATATCACATGTGTGAGTGGGAGAGAGAAAAATGGGGAGAGAGAGAGGGAGAGAGAAAAATGGGGAGAGAGAGAGGGAGAGAGAAAAATGGGGAGAGAGAGAGGGAGAGAGAAAAATGGGGAGAGAGAGAGGGAGAGAGAAAAATGGGAAGAGAGAGAGGGAGAGAGAAAAATGGGAAGAGAGAGAGGGAGAGAGAAAAATGGGAAGAGAGAGGGAGAGAGAAAAATGGGGAGAGAGAGGGAGAGAGAAAAATGGGGAGAGAGAGAGACAGGGAAAGAGACATAAAGCGATATTGTGGCTGTGCATGCCTATGTATAAAACAGGTTTCATCCATCAGAGCCATTGGGTGCATGGAGGGTCGTGTTAAACCCACTCTGTCGTGCCAGTTATGTAAAACAGAGCAGCGTTACATATTCAGGAATAACAGCCGTGAAAAAACAGAAGATAACACTATCAAAACCCTATGATATTTAGAAAACCAATTTTGGAGTGGACACTGACAGACATGTCATTTCCCACATGGATGCTTCACATGGAAGGTAACAGAAGGTTTGTAACAGATTCTCCATCTTCAGTCAGAAGGGCTCTACATCTTCCCCCATGTTCTTCCACTCCAACCTTCCTCCTGGTCCCAGAGCCCAGTGCCATCTACCGGGCAGAGCACCCACCACAGTAAGCTCTCTCTGGCAACCAGTAGGCAGTCCCGTCTCCTCCTAGTCCCAGAGCCCAGTGCCATCTACCGGGCAGAGCGCCCACCACAGTAAGCTCTCTCTGGCAACCAGTAGGCAGTCCCGTCTCCTCCTAGTCCCAGAGCCCAGTGCCATCTACCGGGCAGAGCGCCCACCACAGTAAGCTCTCTCTGGCAACCAGTAGGCAGTCCCGTCTCCTCCTAGTCCCAGAGCACAGTGGCATCTACCGGGCAGAGCGCCCGCCACAGTAGCTCTCTCTGGCAACCAGTATGCAGTCCCGCCTCCTGATCCCACACAGTCCCGCCTCCTGATCCCACACAGTCCCGCCTCCTGATCCCACACAGTCCCGCCTCCTGATCCCACACAGTCCCGCCTCCTGATCCCACACAGTCCCGCCTCCTGATCCCACACAGTCCCGCCTCCTGATCCCACACAGTCCCGCCTCCTGATCCCACACAGTCCCGTCAGACCAGTGGGAAGCAGACCCATGCATGCTGCCAGATAAAAGGTCAAGTGGTGGATTCCTGCTCACTTTATAATCCTTTTTCACCTCACCATACCCTCACCATACCTCACCTCACCATACCCCACCTCACCATACCCCACCTCACCTCACCTCACAGTGTATGCAGATCCTGGTTTGACAGTAAACTGCAGGCACTACTAGACCAAAGGTAACTTCTAGTCTGGCAGTCAGCAGCAACACAAAGAGGTGTGGAACTTCACATGACTACAGTCAGCCCTACTAGCTGGTGACACCAGTAGAAGTCTACCAACCAGACAGACAGCAAGAGAGATTCTGGCCCCAGACACAAGCTGCATTAGGAGTCAGAGCTGTGCTGCACGGACAGGGAGGAACAGCAGGGCTGAGCTAGCCGCTGAGTTCAGGAGATCACAACGTCAGTGTCAGTTCTGTGTCAGGGACAGTCTGTGTGACACACGGGGGAGGAGGTGTCAGGGACAGGGGGCTTAATGCATGCAGATGGAACGCAGTGTGACACACACATGAATAAACACTGGCAGGCACAAACAGACCAGAAGTCTACACGTACCCAAGAAAACACACACACACACACACACACACACACACACACACAGCCCAGTAGAATCCTCTGGGTCTCCTGTTGCTGAGCAGCTCCTCTGTATTTGACAACAGAATCTGAGACTCTGAGTTGATCTGAGTGGTTGAAACGTAAAGAGCCTCGTACCCAAGGTCTTCACAGTCCCTTTAACTCCCTTCCCCACAGTACAAACACACCCATACTGCCTGCCTGTAGAAGTGGTGAATAAGTGCCTAAGCCTTTTTCCACGCTACACTTTTCTGCCCATGAAAATGTATTCTCAAAAACCTACAATGAGGTCAAAAGGGCACAGCCACTCTGCCAGACAGGGGAATGGGAGCTAACTAATCATATGCCGGCTGTAAATGGACCACTCAATGACAATTATGTTAGCACAGCGAATAGGAAATTGCTCCTGTGGAATGCACAAGAGGCCATTCTGATTGCACGCACAGACAGGGCGGTACACACTAGGCTTGGGCGGTACACACTAGGCTTGGGCGGTACACACTAGGCTTGGGCGGTACCCCCCCCCCCCCCCAAGTGCTGGGGGGAGTAAAAGCAGGGGGGAGCAAGCGAGAGGAGAGACTCTCTCCCTCCCAGACTGTGTGTAGGAGGATGGAACAATACAAGAGCAGAGAAAAGCAGCCACAGCCATCCAACATACTGTGTAGCTGACAGTCAGACACACGAGGCGGTCTTCTCCAGCTCTCCAGCCACACAGAAAACAACAGTGGAAAAGCATAGAGAGATCTAATGCATTGGGCAGGGGGGGGAGGTACCGCCCAACCATCAATAGGAATAGTAATACCGGTGACGTTAAGCCTAATAAAATACATTGATAATCAGTGTGTTGAACAGGGTAAATAAGGCCGTACCCCGGGTCAGAGCCACGTCTGATAATAAGGAGAGTTATTGATTAGAGAGAGCTGATGATAATTGAGACTTAAGCCCTCTGGGGTATAAAGTGTAGACTAAAAAGGTATTCATTTCCCCGCTCAGCCTCAATTACAGGTAAATGTGCTTAACAAGTCACATAAGTTGCCTGGACTCACTGTGCGTGAAATAAGGGTTTAACATGATTTGTTGAATGACCGTCTCATCTCTGTACCCCACACATACCAATAACTGTAAGGTCCCTCAGGTCGAACAGTGAATTTCAAACACAGATTCAACCACAAAAACCAAGGAGATTTTCCAATGCCTCTCAAACCAAGGCAAATAAAAGCAGACATTGCATATCCCTTTGAGCACGTTGAAGTTATTAATTACACTTTGGATGATGTATCAACACACCCCGTCACTACAAAGACACAGGCGTCCTTCCTAAGCCAATTGCCGGAGAGGAAGGACACCGCTCTGGAATTTCACCATGAGGACAATGGCTACTTTAAAACAGCTACAGAGTTTAATGGCTGTGACAGGAGAAAACGGAGGATGGATCAACATTATAGTTACTCTACAATACTAACCTAAATGACAGAGTGAAAAAAATCATGCGAAATCTTATTTTAAAAAACAAATACTAAACATGCATCCTATTTGCAACAACGCACTAAAATAGTACTGCAAAAAAATTGACAAAGCAATTAACTGTTTGTCCTGAATACAAAGTGTTATGTTTAGGGCAAATAGTGGTGGCTGCATCATGTCATGGGTATGCTTGTAATCGTTAAGGACTGGGGAGCTATTCAGGATTTTTTTTAAAGAGCTAAGCACAGGAAAAATCCTAGAGGAAAACCTGGTTTAGTCTGGTTTCTCCCAGTGGAGATGAATTCACCTTTCAGCAGGACAATAACCTAAAACAAGTTGACTCAAATCTATGGCAAGACCTGAAAATGGTTGTCTAGCAATGAGGAACAACTCATTTGACAGAGCTTGAAGAATTATGAAAATATATCTATTTATTTAAAATGGGCAAATGTTGCACAATCCAGGTGTGGAAAGCTCTTGGAGACTTACCCAGAAAGACACACAGCCGTAATCGCTACCAAAGGTACTTCTACAAAGTTTTGACTCAGGGTGTGTGAATACTTACGTAAATTACATATTTCAGTATTTTATTTAAAATATATTAACTAACATTCCTAAAAACATATTTTCACTGTCATTATGGGGGTATAGAGTGTAGATGGGTGAGATAAATAAATTATATTTAATCCATTTTGAATTGCGTCTGGAACAAAATGTGGAATAAGTCAATGGGTATGAATACTTTCTGAAGGCTCTGTACATCACACTAGTGGAGTCCGTCATTAAAAACCCATTTGTAATAACAGAAACACCTGCAGAAACAATATACTGAGGAGCAGAAATGCAAGCTGTGCAGAAACAACGCAACACAAGCCTCTTAATGGCTTATCTATGGTCATTAGTGCGCTGATGAAAGAAAGCCAAGACACAACGGTAATCAGAACACAGCCCCTGTTCACCAACACATTGCAGTGTTTCCCCTAGGATTTTTTTCAGCAGCGGCGGCGGCGGCAGAGTGTCAAGACATTTTGGGAATTTTAGATTCTCCCTGATTGTTAGTTCTCAAAGATGATCTTATTGATACATTTATTGCTCCATTATATTGTCTACATACTTTATATCTGGTTTTAGTTGTTTAGGTTTAAACGGAAAACGTTTTCCTATCCCGAAAAGTGTGTGTGTGTGTGTGTGTGTGTGTGTGTGTGTGTGTGTGTATGTATGTATGTATGTATGTATGTATATATATATATATATATATTTTTTAATTTGTAGTGAAGGACACGATTTAGCAGTGTAGGTGCGTTGCTGCTAAATTCATATTGGGGATTCACTGAACACAGTCTACAGATCCCCTGTTCCCCAACACAGTCTTACAGATCCCCTGTTCCCCAACACAGTCTTACAGATCCCCTGTTCCCCAACACAGTCTAACAGATCCCCTGTTCCCCAACACAGTCTAACAGATCCCCAACACAGTCTACAGATCCCCAACACAGTCTACAGATCCCCAACACAGTCTACAGATCCCCAACACAGTCTACAGATCCCCAACACAGTCTACAGATCCCCAACACAGTCTACAGATCCCCAACACAGTCTACAGATCCCCAACACAGTCTACAGATCCCCAACACAGTCTACAGATCCCCAACACAGTCTACAGATCCCCAACACAGTCTACAGATCCCCAACACAGTCTACAGATCCCCAACACAGTCTACAGATCCCCAACACAGTCTACAGATCCCCAACACAGTCTACAGATCCCCTGTTCCCCAACACAGTCTACAGATCCCCTGTTCCCCAACACAGTCTACAGATCCCCTGTTCCCCAACACAGTCTACAGATCCCCTGTTCCCCAACACAGTCTACAGATCCCCTGTTCCCCAACACAGTCTACAGATCCCCTGTTCCCCAACACAGTCTACAGATCCCCTGTTCCCCAACACAGTCTACAGATCCCCTGTTCCCCAACACAGTCTACAGGTCCCCTGTTCCCCAACACACTGAACACAGTCTACAGATCCCCTGTTCCCCAACACAGTCTACAGATCCCCTGTTCCCCAACACACTGAACACAGTCTACAGATCCCCTGATCACTGAATGCAGCCTTGCTGTGCATCCTTTGGAAACCGAGCCCTTATCGTCACCAGATAAACCCTGTAGCTTAAATGGTCAAAGAAATTCACAATTGTAGCTTAGATCATATTGTAGAAGACTGCTGTGATGTTTAACTGTGTCTCAATAGGATCATATTGTAGAAGACTGCTGTGATGTTTAACTGTGTCTCAATAGGATCATATTGTAGAAGACTGCTGTGATGTTTAACTGCGTCTCAATAGGATCATATTGAAAACATAGCCACCAAAACTGAACCTCAACAATAAATCACGGCTTTCAAAAATGAAGCTCAAGGTCTTAGATAGTGACAGACAGATGATTGAGAACCCAGCACATGATTGAGAACCCAGCACAATGTCTGAATGATTCAAGTCTGAAAAGGCTACCAAAAGCCTTAGTAGCTATTATCTGGCACTTAAACCATTACTCCTGATTTTCCAATGTGCTCCTTCCTTCACCAAATACAAACTCTTTGGTAAGAACAGAAACCAAGACCTACCTGCCACATAGTAGCCCTCCTTATGTTCATTGCAAGCTGTTGGAGGAGTCCGTAGTACCCAAGGCAGCATTGGTTGAGGAGGACGTAGCTGCTTGGAGCGACTCGCTCCCTGCAACAGTCTCACACAGCCTCCTATCGTCGTGGGTTTGTGTGTGTGTCTACCTGCCAGAGCCCCTCAGTAGGCGCCTGACAGAGTCAGTGACTCGCTCCCTGCAGCAGTCTCACACAGCCTCCTATCGTCGTGGGTTCGTGTGTGTGTGTGTCTACCTGCCAGAGCCCCTCAGTAGGCGCCTGACAGAGTCAGTGACTCGCCCCAGCCTCAGAGACAGCACCAAATCAACAGCTGGCCCCTGTGATGTCAGCTCTAGCTCAGCCACTCACAGCATCCCGCCTCGCTGCACCCAGGCAGAGAGGCAGGCAGGAAGCACATCTCAGAGGAGCGTGCGGCTGAGGAGGCTAAATTGGGCACTTTCTTCATTACCGATTCTGCTGCCCTGCCATGCGCTTACACCAGAGGTGGGAGGCGAGGGACAAAGGAAAGCAGGAGGGAGACAGAGAGGAGAGAGAGAGTAGGGGGACAGAGAGGAGAGAGAGAGTAGGGGGACAGAGAGGAGAGAGAGAGTAGGGGGACAGAGAGGAGAGAGAGAGTAGGGGGACAGAGAGGAGAGAGAGAGTAGGGGGACAGAGAGGAGAGAGAGAGAGAGAGAGTAGGGGGACAGAGAGGAGAGAGAGAGAGAGAGAGTAGGGGGACAGAGAGGAGAGAGAGAGAGAGAGTAGGGGGACAGAGAGGAGAGAGAGAGTAGGGGGACAGAGAGGAGAGAGAGAGAGAGAGAGAGAGTAGGGGGACAGAGAGGAGAGAGAGAGAGAGAGTAGGGGGACAGAGAGGAGAGAGAGAGAGAGAGTAGGGGGACAGAGAGGAGAGAGAGAGAGAGTAGGGGGACAGAGAGGAGAGAGAGAGAGTAGGGGGACAGAGAGGAGAGAGAGAGTAGGGGGACAGAGAGGAGAGAGAGAGTAGGGGGACAGAGAGGAGAGAGAGAGTAGGGGGACAGAGAGGAGAGAGAGAGTAGGGGGACAGAGAGGAGAGAGAGAGTAGGGGGACAGAGAGGAGAGAGACAGACGAGAGAGACAGGAGGGGCATCTGTCTCCCCATATACAGCAATGAGAGAACAGAACAAACAACGCTCCATGGGATGGATGGCCAATGAGAGAACAGGACACACCATGGGAGGGGATGGATGTCCAATGAGAGGACAAGCTGTTCAAAGTGTACCTTGCTCATTACAGTTGGGTATATTTCAACCAGACGGCGACAAAGCACAAGACTGCTCCAACCAACTAGCGCCGGGCAATATGGCCCAAATATCATATTACTGCATAAAACAAAAAATTGATGGTATTTGCCACTATTTTAGGTTTTTGGATAATAAAAGTTGTACATGTTCTTTATGAGTAGTGAGTGATCCTAGGGTGGCAACACATTGATACGTGATCTCAAAATGGGTCTTTCTCCATTCTGATAGTTTTATACTGTTCAAATTCAAACAAAAATCATTTTCAGCATTTTCATAAGTTCCTACACTCATTAGAGATCATTTCCACACTGCCACACATGGCTGCATGAGGTGGACAAACAATACAGGCCTTATTTTGAACCAAACGTTGCAATTGGAATTTGACTTGACTTTGACTTTAGAGTAAACACTTGTGACCTGTTGGAATCATGAAAATAGAATGACTATTCTAACTCTATAGTTAGAATATAATAGTGGGCACTTTGAATACAGTGTTGTTTGACATGACAACGAATGAAAATGCCAGGGAGGAGTTATTGTGACAAGGTAGGAACCAAAAGTGTTGTGTTTCCAAGGGGACTCTATAACCTTTGGCTACATTGAATGTTCTCTTAGCTACTTCCTGTAGCGAACATATTCATGCTTTGCGTATTCCCCTTTGATTTAGAAGACACTGTTGCACAAACATGCTGATTTAGGTCTAAACTAGAGGTCGACCGATCAAATCGGAATGGCCGATTTAAAGTTTTCATAGCAATCGGAAATCAGTATTTTTGGGTGCCGATTTTTTCATATAATTTTTTACACCTTTATTTAGTCTTTATTTAACTAGGCAAGTCAGTTAAGAACATTCTTATTTTCAATGACGGCCTAGGAACGAGGCAGAATGACAGATTTTTACCTTGTCAGCTCGGGGGATCCCATTACAGTTAACTGGTCCAACGCTCTAACCACCTGCCTCATGAGGAGTCTGCCTGTTACGCAAATGCAGTAAGCCAAGGTAAGTTGCTAGCTAGCATTAAAAAATCTTATAAAAAAACAATCAATCAACGAGTCGTTGCTCCAATGTGTACTTAACCATAAACATCAACGCCTTTCTTAAAATCAATACACAAGTATATATTTTTAAACCTGCATATTTAGCTAAAAGAAATCCAGGTTAGCAGGCAATATTAACCAGGTGAAATTGTGTCACTTCTCCTGCGTTCATTGCATGCAGAGTCAGGGTATATGCAACAGTTTGGGCTGCCTGGCTCATTGCGAACTAATTTGCCAGAATTGTATGTAATTATGACATAACATTGAAGGTTGTTACAATGTAACAAGAATATTTAGACTCATGGACCCGTTAGATAAAACAGAATGGTTATGTATTTCACTGAAAGAATAAACTTTTTGTTTTCGAAATTATAGTTTCCGGATTTGACCATATAAATGACCTAAGGCTCGTATTTCTGTGTGTTGTTATATTATAATTAAGTCTATGATTTGATAGAGCAGTCTGAGTGGTGGTTGGCAGCAGCAGGCTCGTAAGCATTCATTCCAACAGCACTTTCGTGCATTTACCAGCAGCTCTTCGCTTTGCTTCAAGCATTGAGCTGTTTATGACTTCAAGCCTTTCAACTCCTGAGATTAGGCTGGCAATACTAAAGTACCCATTAGAACATCCAATAGTCAAAGGTATATGAAATACAAATGGTATAGAGAGAAATAGTCCTATAAATACTATATTAACTACAACCTAAAACTTCTTACCTGGGAATATTGAAGTCTCATGTTAAAAGGAACCACCAGCTTTCATATGTTCTCATGTTCTGAGCAACGAACTTCAACGTTAGCTTTTTCACATGGCACATATTGCACTTTTACTTTCTTCTACAACACTTTGTTTTTGCATTATTTAAACCAAATTGAACATGTTTCATTATTTATTTGAGAATAAATAGATTTTATTGACGTATTAAGTTAAAATAAGTGTTCATTCAGTATTGTTTTAATTGTCATTATTACATATATATAAAACACATTTTTTAAAGAAAAATCGGCCGATAAATCAGTATCCGCTTTTTTTTTTGGTCCTCCAATAAATCGGTATTGAAAAATCATAAAATCGGTCGACCTCTACTATATACGGACTCAAATCATTGTCCACTTTAATAAATGGATCACAAGTCACTTTAAATAATGTTTACATATCTTACATTACTCATCTCATATGTATATACTGTATTTTATACCACCTATTGCATCTTGCCTATACCGCTCGGCCATCAATCATCCATATATTTATATGGACATATTTTTATTCCATCCCTTCACATTTGTATGTATAAGGTAGTTGTGGAATTGTTAGATTACTTGTTAGATATTACTGCACTGTCGGAACTAGAAGCACAAGCATTTCGCTTCACTCACATTAACATCCGCTAACCATGTGTATGTGACCAAATACACTGATTTGGATTTGAACTAGTTAGCTAGCTAGCCAGCTAACTAGCGATGAGCAGCAAACAAGATTTAGGCCAAACTTGCCAAGACAAACTAGCGGTTGGCAGATGTAAGAAACACAAGCTAATAGTGTAATTATAGAACGCTAGGGGATTTACATTAAGAAGCTAAATGAAAACAGCATCGTTGTCATTAACATTTTTGCATGTTGACCATGCAAACTGAACGCAAGTGTCTCGTGGTCAAGCAACAACAAATGGGGCTAGATGGGGCTAGATGGAGCTAGGTCTGTGTGGAAAGCAGCATGGATAGATGGAGAGCAGAGAGACGACTTTACACACGGTGTATCACATTTAACAAACCAAACATTAAAATACCGTTATAGAAGGTAAAGTAAAAACCCAAACCGGTCCGTGCATCAATACCAGTATATCGTATAATACGGTGTACCACCCATCTCTACAACTAACCACAGAAAATATGCTCAAGTTAATTGTAGTATGTTAAAGTGCTACTAATTAATGGAGACGTTCAGAGTGATCATAAAACGTAGTTATAGGGGAAATCAGGTGTTATTTGTTCCAATCCCTTAAAAACTGAAGTAAATAATAGATGCTGTCAGGGTAGGAGGAAAGCTCTTCCTGTCCCTTAGCAACAGACGCTGGTGACAACTGATCTGATCACATTTTTCACTACAGTTACAAGTCCACCAACTGAAGTAGCTACGCCACCAACACGGTCACTGAATCTCATAAACCCCAACAGCCTCGCAAACTGCCAGTAGTCTCCTTTGATGCAGCCAATCGATAAACAAAGAGGAATCAATCACGTTGCAATGTTCACTGTGTCAAGCTGTGAAACCGGATGGGCCTACCTACGTTACTGACGTCTGTCTGACAATATCACGAGGAGGAGGAAGTTGGATAAGAACATAAAGCATTTAGTGTACAATTTCACCATGATTCCCCCCACCACACACACAAATGCACAGACGCACGCTTGCGCGTGAGCGCACACACACCTGAGTAATTAAAGAAATGACACAGCATTAGACTATTCAATATTCTGAATTTACACCCCTAATTTGGACATAAATCAAGAGTTGTGTCACTGCACTCCTAACGGCAGAGCCTCCAGCAATGAAAGCCAAATCGGTGAGCCTCGTCTCAGAATTATTAATGGCAGCACTAGACAACCAGGATAGATAGTTCATAACTCAGGCAGGAAGTGTGCCTCCTTGACTTTATAACTAGACATTAAATACAATACGGCAGTGAAATGTATAAAACTGTAGCCTAGCATAAGTCACTGTCAAACCCAGCTATAGTCCTGTTTAAAAAACAATAGAACTACTCATCAAACAAGCCCACAGTGGGGTTCTGCATCTAGCTATCAGCTAACTGGAGCCTTTCCTCTTTGATTAACCAACTCCAAAGCCAGACAAAAAAGGGACCACTATTTCAACAAAACTGCGGTGTCTCGGCAACGCTTCATACATTAGCCTATTAGGCGTTGCGTTTTAATTTGCTGTGAGAAGTGAAGGATGTGCTTAGTTAGGCTATATTTCCCCACCGAGTTCTCCATTTATGGCAATAGCATAATACTATCCTAATGAGCCACCCTTGGGTTGAACAGACAGCAGGGAAACACTCCTGTAGTAGACTCTGCATCCTCATTATAGAAGCGGTAGGAAGGACACTGAGCTGACATGTCACCCATTTACTTTAGTAGAATAAAACACTTTATCACACCAGCCAAGCCAATGGTAGGCACCATAATTACTGTAGGTACTTTTATGTTTTTACCTTTATTTAACTAGGAAAGTCAGTTAAGAACAAATTATTTTTTACAATGATGGCCTACACCGGCAAAACCCGTATGAAGCTGGGCCAATTGTGCGCCGCCCTATGGGACTCCAGCCGGTTGTGATACAGTCTCGACCCAGGGTGTCTGTAGTGACGCCTCAAGCACTGAGATGCATTGCCTTATTCTGCTGCACCACTCGGGAGCCCAGGTATACCTGCATAGAGAGATCCCAGCAAATTGGCAATCAAATTACACGTTATTGGTGGCATGATAGTGATTGAACATTAATACATTCCCTACTTTAGAATGAAAGTCTGAAGACAAGCCCTGTCAGTGACCGTTCTTTCAGCACTCCATCCCCCTGACAAGAGGAATAGCAAGCGATATGAGGACAGCTGAACATGATACATGAAGAGAAGTGTCATGCAGAATATGTCAAACACAATTATCCCAACTAGTTAGTGGAGCTTTAGCGTCATGGTCATGACATGCCTTGAAATAAGATGTTGTCCACGCTCCAATTATGAACTGCACCAGAGCTCGAGAACTATGTGAAGGAGTGTTTTGTTTGTGTATTGTGAACGGACACCTCTTGTGGATTTTCTCAACAGGTACCACGGACTGGGGAGCAACGTTGTTCTCTCCACCATTTTAGCATGTTATTTATTCTCACACTGACATATACAGGCTGGTGAACGTGAACCATTGCCATTAGCGGACAGTTAACGCGAAAACAAAGTTACTTCAAAAGGCACGAACTGCAGGGTATAACGTTAGTGTTCCTTAGTTCTACCAACTAGAGCTAACTAGAACAGTGTTATTTCAAACATGTATATTTAGTTTGTACAGAGGTATCATTCCTGCATGTCTAAAAATGCATAGCTAAATAGCTAGTTACTATTGTTAACTAGCCAACAGCGAGTTTGCAAAGCTAGCTAGTTGTTGATGAGGCAAACGAGCAGGCCTTGCTTCGGGGGAAGCTAGATACGTTAGCCAACCACGATAAATGATAACTATTTTAGCTAACTAGCTCGTTACCAATGACTTGTTTGTATTAAAATCAAGCCATCTAAACGCAACTCTTACCTGTGCCAAGTTGATATTTGAATTCGTTTGAGTTTAGCTAGCTAGCCAACAAGCTAGTTAGCTAACGTAGCCCTTCAGCTCGACAAATTATTCCGACCGTAGCTAGTTAGCTAACTAAGCTAGCTAAATTTGCCACTAAAATGGTCATTTGATAACCTAACTACACAAATTCACCGTTAATCCCCACAAAGAACGTGTGCGAAGAAACAAACACATGTTGTCTTACCAGAAACGTTGACAAAAACAGAATGATTTATAAAAACAGCTGCGTGTGGCCACGGAAAAGATCAGTGTGTAGCGGCAACAGACCGAGGCTAACATTCGGCACAAGACGAAACGGCAAATCCGGGAAATTGGAGAGTACAGCAGGAAGCACCGGGACTGACAGTCTGCCCAGCAAATCCGAATGAGCGTCCAGTGATCGGTCTACTGTAGGGGTCATGTACTACTAAAATTAGATGTATTGAGCATGCTTTTGAGTCTGATAGAAAAGTTGATATGAATTTGAAATCACTTAGAAAAGTATCGTTGGAATTATTTTTATTTTTTTAAACAGCTTTTTAGTCAAGATTCTAGAAAGTTGCAGGCTTCTTATCTTGAACGCAACTCCTATGGAATCCGCTACGCAAACTACGTAGTTGCTGTCAAAGTTTCCCGCGAAACTACTGCACATGCAAATCTATATCAAAACATTTCTGCACTGGTGGTCTGTATCCTCTTACTAATGTATTTTTTTCAAACTAACAAGTGCAAAGCCTTAGCATGTATAATCTCGTGTACATTTGAAGTGGGTTGAGCTGTAGCTAAAAACGTGGATGGGAATTTGCTGTGCATAGCTAGCTAGTTAGCTAACGTTACCGTGGAAGTAACCGTATTTGTCAGAGTACCCTTGTAACCATCCTCCTGTATCCCTATTCTTCCTAGCATCAATAGTCTTCTCGTTCTTTGTCTTACCTTAACAGATATCCTTGCACTGGGTAACCCAGCAGTCTCTTAGCACCTTACCAATAAGAGCAGAGGAGCGGTCATCTCGTGGCAGTTCAGCAGCCTGTTCCTGATATTGTCGCAGGTAAATCCATGCCTTGAGATGACAGTTGAGCTGAGACATGGTGCATCACCAAGATGTAAAACAGCACTGAAGGCATTTTAGTCATTTAGCAGACGCTCTTATCCATAGCATCTTACATTAGTTGGTGCATACATTTTCATACTGGCCCCCGTGGGAATCGAACCCACATGGAGACAAATTTGAGTAGTGCCTCAATTTTTTGCAAAATGCCAAAGCCAGTCCTGGTGATTAATTGTCAGCCAGGGTTGGTCTTTCTTCTTACTGTTGTTTTTTCGCTCTCTCTTTTCATTCTCTGCAAAAGCATCTAAAAGTCGAGACGGGCCATGAGTGAGGTAAAGGATAGGGATTGTGATCCCCATAACTCCCATGTTGACAGGAGATGGGACAGTCAGTTGTCAGTCCTCCCAGACAAGCTACAACAGAGACTGATGCCATTCCAAAAGGAGGGGGTCAAATTCGCCCTATCAAAGAATGGAAGGTAGGTGGTTGTTAGTGAATCAAGCCCTTTTTACATCAACAGCTTTGTCACAAAGTACTTTACAGTAACCTGGCCAAGGCCCCAAATAGTAAGCAGAAGTTTGTGCTCACTTTATTCACCAAGTCATTGTTACTTTAAAAGCAAAAAAAAAAGTTTAAATGTGTATTAAGCCTGTAGCCTGAATCACCTCAGCCTCACACTATGTGAGCAGCAGAAGAAAAAGCCAGCCAGAGCCAGACTACTCGTCCGTCAAGTCAGCCAGCCAGCCAGTCAGCCAGCCAGTCAGTCTGTCAGCCAGTCAGTCAGCCAGTCAGTCAGTCAGTCAGTCAGTCTGTCAGCCAGCCAGTCAGTCAGTCAGTCGATCAGTGGATGTAAGAATCCCAGGAGACAGGCAGTCAGGGACAGTCAGGTCAGAGTAGTCAGCCTGAGCAGTAGATCAATACAGGGACAGTAGAAGTGATGTACTGTGAGGATGAGTCATCCAGTCAATATGTTGGAGACATCAATGTGACCGTAAACACTATCTGGGCTTTGTAGGGTTCTGTGTACGGTTTCTTCATGGAGACGAGTGATGCAAGCTGTTAGCGATCAGGAGAGCCAGGTGCTGTGTTGGAGTTGTTGTAGTGGGACCAGAGGCTGAGGCGGATCAGAGTAACACACACATTGACTGCCAAGTTTGGTTAATCTTTTAGGACACCCTCCGTGGACAGAGGTTGACATGTTTGTATTGAAGAACTCTAGCTAATAGTTATATAAATTATACAGACTCTTCTAATAGAGAATCAGGTTGTTTAATTGCCCACCTCGCATCAATATGTAGCCTGGTTTGGAATTAAGTTGATGCCAATTTATTTGATTTATTATTTGTAATGCAATTTAGACGGGCTGGGAGCCTGATAGTATCTGGGGGCCTGACACTATTCCTCTTATGATAATGTAGTGTCAGTTACATTGCATTCCACTTGGACATAATGTCAGTTACATTGCATCCCACTTGGGCATAATGTCAGTTACATTGCATTCCACTTGGACATAATGTCAGTTACATTGCATTCCACTTGGGCATAATGTCAGTTACATTGCATTCCACTTGGACATAATGTCAGTTACATTGCATTCCACTTGGGCATAATGTCAGTTACATTGCATTCCACTTGGGCATAATGTCAGGTACATTGCATTCCACTTGGACATAATATAATGTCAGTTACATTGCATTCCACTTGGGCATAATGTCAGGTACATTGCATTCCACTTGGGCATAATGTCAGTTACATTGCATTCCACTTGGGCATAATGTCAGTTACATTGCATTCCACTTGGGCATAATGTCAGTTACATTGCATTCCACGTGGGCATAATGTCAGTTACATTGCATTCCACTTGGGCATAATGTCAGTTACATTGCATTCCACTTGGGCATAATGTCAGTTACATTGCATTCCACTTGGGCATAATGTCAGTTACATTGCATTCCACTTGGGCATAATGTCAGTTACATTGCATTCCACTTGGGCATAATGTCAGTTACATTGCATTCCACTTGGGCATAATGTCAGTTCCATTGCATTCCACTTGGGCATAATGTCAGTTACATTGCATTCCACTTGGGCATAATGTCAGGTACATTGCATTCCACTTGGGCATAATGTCAGTTACATTGCATTCCACTTGGGCATAATGTCAGTTACATTGCATTCCACTTGGGCATAATGTCAGTTACATTGCATTCCACTTGGACATAATGTCAGTTACATTGCATTCCACTTGGGCATAATGTCAGTTACATTGCATTCCACTTGGACATAATATAATGTCAGTTACATTGCATTCCACTTGGGCATAATGTCAGTTACATTGCATTCCACTTGGGCATAATGTCAGTTACATTGCATTCCACTTGGACATAATGTCAGTTACATTGCATTCCACTTGGGCATAATGTCAGTTACATTGCATTCCACTTGGACATAATGTCAGTTACATTGCATTCCACTTGGACATAATGTCAGTTGGCTTAAACATTGTATTTGAATGAGGTTGTGCGAAGTACATCACATGCCATCTAACTAAAGCGTTATTGTAAGTGTCTGCCGGGGCCACTTGTAAGGGTTGCCACGCCGACGCTGGTGTTACAACAGATCAATAGACAGACAGACTGTGTTGTTGCTTCTCTTGCCTGAGCTTCAAAATCACTGTGAAATCCAATACCAGATGTTGATGTTGATGTGTGCATCAAATCCCCGGACCCCAACACAGATCCCCAACACACAACTGGTCCCCGATGATATTCTCAGTTTGGATGTCATGTGTGATTGGTCACATCCTTAGCCAATAGATTTAAAGATATGACTTTAAAATAAGTTTAAACTACCCCCCTCCTTATTGTATGATATAAACAGTGTTTCATTCGAGATGGGGGGGTGTAAATGTCAGCCAGGCGTTTGCTTTGCTGAGCCAGACTGAGCAGAAACAGCTCTACATCAATTATAAAGGCTGATTATTGAATTAATTACAAAATGCTGATTCATCACGATGCAGTGACAAGGAAAATATGACAAGTATGTAAAATAGCTTTATTTTCATGCTGACATGGGCCTAGTGAATGACTTCGCTTAATGATCCTAGAGCTTGTAGATCTGATAGGATTAGTGAGGTGTGTTCCCATTTTAAAACGTTTAAGTTTTATTGTTTACAGTGAAATGCCTTTTTTGCTAACTCTAAACCCAACAATACAGTAATCAATAACTGTGTAATACTAAAAATAACATAAGGTTGTTGATTATTAAAAGATAGGTACAGGTCCCAGAAAAAATCATCCCGCTACTTAAATAGCCTACCTGCCCGTTGATAAGAAAGCATGAATAATATGAATGTATGGTAATGTATGAGCCTCAGTGTAAGTAGTCTAGTCTATGCTCCATTCATTGAAGACAAGATAAAAGACTTAAATGATTGTGTGGAAGGTCAAAGACCCCGCCTCCATCCCGGGAGGAGGAGCTACGTTTACAGACATCTTGGTGCTGGTGGGTTTCACAGATAACATGAAAACGTTGTTCAACGTGCTGTTGTCAAGCAACGGTGGCAGTCAGAGTATCCTCCATGAAACCAGCTGTCTGGCTGAACGGGCCTCCTATTCCCTGTATAGTGCATTACTTTTGACAACAGCCTGGGCTAAAAAGGAGTGTACTACATAGGGAACAGGGTGCCTTTTGGGATGCACCCAGGTTATTGAAAGAAGAATGATTAATGTGTGGAGAAATGGAAAGCACCTGGCTGAAAGGAGCCTCTCTCGCTGTCTTTCTCCCTCTGTTTTCTCTCTCTCTATCTCTCTCGATCTCTCCCTCCCTCTCTCCCTCCCTCTCTCCCTCCCTCTCTCCATCTCTCTACTCCCATTGTGTGTGTATGCATTATGCTGGTTGAGCAGAGTGGGCTGGCAATTAGAAGAAACACCAGTGGAAGGTGCTCATTAATCATGCTGTTCAACTGAAGGGGAGGGAGGGGGATCACAACTGCTTTTCTCATGGGTAGACTAGCTCTACCTACCTGGGCTACATTTTGAATATCACATCTCACGATCATTGCAGACTGGTGTTGCCTACCTGTGTTACATTTTACATTCAAGTAATTTAACAGACGCTCTTATCCACAGAGACTTACAATCAGTCCATTCTACTAAAGAAGCCCAAACGACCACGAACAGCCATGATAATCATAATTAGGAGAAGCCTAAAACCTATTTCAATATACAGTGCATTCTGGAAGTATTCAGACCCCTTGACTTATTCTAAAATTGATTACATAGTCCCCCCCCCCCCCCCCCCCCCCCCCTCCCCTCTCATCAATCTACCCACAATACCCCATAATGACAAAGCAAAAACAGATTTAAGAAATGTTTGCAAATGTATATATATATATTTTTTTAACGTAAATATCAAATGTACATAAGCATTCAGTACTCAGTACTTTGTTGAAGCACCTTTGGCAGCGATTACAACATCGAGTCTTCTTGAGTATGACGCTACAAGCTTGGCACACCTGTATTTGGGGAGTTTCTCTCATTGTTCTATGCAGATCCTCTCAAGCTCTGTCAGATTGGCTATTTTTAGGTCTCCCCAGAGATGTTAGATCGGGTTCAAGTCCGGGCTCTGGCTGGGCCACTTGAGCATTCAGAGACTTGTCCCGAAGCCACTCCTGTGTTGTCTTGGCTGTGTGCTTAGGGTCGTTGTCCTGTTGAAAGTTGAACCTTCACTCTGGAGCAGGTTTTCATCAAGGATCTCTCTGTACTTTGCTCTGTTCATCTTTCCCTCGACCCTGACTAGTCTCCCAGTCCCTGCCGCAGAAAAACCTCCCCGCAGCATGATGCTGCCACCACCATGCTTCACCGTAGGGATGGTGCCAGGTTTCCTCCAGACATGACACTTGGCATTCAGGCCAAAGAGTTTTATCAGATCAGACCAGAGAATCTTGTTTCTCACGGTCTGAGAGTCCTTTAGGTGCCTTTTGGCAAATTCCAAGCAGGCTGGTATGTGCCTTTTACTGAGGAGTGGCTTCCGTCTGGCCACTCTACCATAAAGGCCTGATTGGTGGAGTGCTGCAGAGATGGTTGTCCTTCTGGAAGGTTCTCCCATCTCCATACAAGAACTCTGGAGCTCTGTCAGAGTGACCATTTGGGTTCTTGGTCACCTCCCTGACCAAGGCGCTTTTCCCCCGAGTGCTCAATTTGGCTGACCGGTCAGCTCTAGGAAGAGTCTTGTTGGTTCCAAACTTCTTCCATTTAAGAATGATGGAGGCCACTGTGTTCTTGGGGACCTTCAATGCTGCAGAAATGTTTTGGGTTTTCTATCCCCAGGGAAGGGGTCTGAATATTTTCCGAGTGCACTGTAGCTACTATCTGAAAAATAAATGCTAGAAAGTGTGTTGGTGGAATCCGTCATGAACAGGGAGGTGTGGATAAAAGCCTGTTTTGTAAAAGCTGGTGGAGGGAACAGGCTAACAGCGTATAACCTTGTGAGCAGGGTAATAAAACTGTCATCATTGATCTGTGGACCTACTAGAATTGCAAAGGGAGGAAGCTGTGGTGTGATTATGTTTTGAGTGGCAGTGGCTCTGTCGTATCCAACTGATGGACAGACCTGAATGGAAATCATACCTCTTATTTGTGCTGATGTTGATTATGTCATAATACATTTAGCAATATCAACTTGATTCTCAGTTTGAAATGGGGACCATAGTCTAGGCTATATTGTTACTGCACACTCACTAGACTAATATATATATACATATATAGACACTACAGGGCCTTCAGAAAGTATTCATACCCCTTGACTTATTCCACATTTAGTTGTGTTACGTTCCCCAGCAAGAATGTCATTCAAACAGAAAGGGGAACTAACAGAGTCACTGACAACAGCCTAAACAGGTTCAGGAGGGCTTCTGAAAGACACTCATGGGGGTGTCCACTGAAAGTTGACGAGCAACAACGGGGACTTAAAAGACACCCACCATGAACGCCCACTAAATTTGTCCAAGAAGAGGCAAACAAAAGGACAATCCAACACAACTTAAAGACAGGGAACAAACTAAACATCAGATGAAGGAATGTTTGTGTAAAAATCACAATAGGGAGCGCCAACTGAAGGTGTTTTGGTGATGGTGTTTTTGGAGCATGATAGTTTGTTGGTGATGTGGACACCAAGGAACTTAACTCTCGACCTGCTCCACTGCAGCAACGTCGATGTTAACGGGGACCTGTTCGGCCCTCCTTTTCCTGTAGTCCACAATCAGCTCCTTTTGTTTTGTTCACATTGAGGGAGAGAGTGTGGTGCCAGGACAACAACGATAGGTCTCTGACCTGCTCCGTATAGGCTGTCTCATCGTGGTTGATCAGGCCTACCACTGTTGCGTCGTCTGCAAACTTAATGATGGTGTTGGAGTCATGCTTGGCCACGCAGTCGTGGGTGAACAGGGAGTACAGGAGGGGACTAAGCACATACCCCTGCATGCCACATAACATGATTCCGCCACCACCATGCTTCACGGTAGGGACGGTGTTAGACGGGTGATTCGCGGTTCCTGGTTTTCTCCAGACATAGCGCTTTGCATTCAGAACGAAGAGTTCAATTTCAGTCTCATCAGACCACAGAATCTTTTGCCTTATGATCTGAGTCTCAGGTGCCTTTTTGCAAACTCCAGTCGTGCTGTCAAGTGCCTTTTTTTCCAGGAGTGGCTTCCGTCTGGCAACTCTCCTATAAAGGCAAGATTGGTGAAGTTCTGTAGATACACAGTTGTTCTTCTGGCATGTTCTCCCATCTCAGTCAAGGAACTCTGTACTTTTGTCAGTGGTCATTGAGTTCTTGGTCACCTCTCTGACCAAGGTCCTTCTTGTCCAGTTGTTCAGTTTGATCAGAGGGCCAGCTGTAGGCAGAGCCTGGGTAGTTCCAAGGTCCTTCTTGTCCAGTTGTTCAGTTTGATCAGAGGGCCAGCTGTAGGCAGAGCCTGGGTAGTTCCAAGGTCCTTCTTGTCCAGTTGTTCAGTTTGGTCAGAGGGCCAGCTGTAGGCAGAGTCTGGGTAGTTCCAAGGTCCTTCTTGTCCAGTTGTTCAGTTTGGTCAGAGGGCCAGCTGTAGGCAGAGCCTGGGTAGTTCCAAGGTCCTTCTTGTCCAGTTGTTCAGTTTGGTCAGAGGGCCAGCTGTAGGCAGAGTCTGGGTAGTTCCAAGGTCCTTCTTGTCCAGTTGTTCAGTTTGGTCAGAGGGCCAGCTGTAGGCAGAGTCTGGGTAGTTCCATAATTCTCTCAATGATGGAGACCACTGTGCTCTTGGAATCCATTGTTTTATACCCTCCCCCAGATATATGCCTCATGACAATTCTATCTTGGAGCTCTACGGACAGTTCCCTGGACTTCAGGGGATAGTTCCTGCTCTGACATGCACTGTCATCTGTGGCGCCTTATATAGACAGGTGGGTTTCTTTCTATGTCCAAACAATTGAATTGGCCACAGGTGGAATCCAGCCAAGTTGTGGTGACGTCTCATCGTTGATCAAAGGAAATTGGATGCACCTGAGCAATTGGGAGTGTCATAGCAAAGGGGTGTGAATACTTACTGTGTGTAAATTTAGATATTTCTGTATTTCATTTTCAGTAAATTATCAACTTTCTAAAAACATGTTTTTACTTTGTCATTATGGGTATTGTGTGTAGATGGGTGAGAGCAATTCAGGCTGTAACACAACAACATGTGGAATAGGTCCAGGGGTCTGAATACTCCCTGAAGACACTGTACATACATACTCACTCACTACCGGAAGGTTGCAAGTTCAAACCCCGGAGCTGACAAGGTACAAATCTGTTGTTCTGCCCCTGAACAGGCAGTTAACCCACTGTTCCTAGGCTGTCATTGAAAATAAGAATTTGTTCTTAACTGACTTGCCTAGTTAAATAAAGGTAAAATAAAATAAAAAAATTGATTGACACTCCCACACAAAACCCACACACATTCATATACACTACATATGCTAACACACACACATACCGACACAACACAAACACACATGCACACGCGCACACGCACACACACACACACGTTTACACTCATCATTGTTACTGCTACTCTGTTCTTTATTTTTCCCTTAATATTATCTATCCTGATGCCTAGTCACTTTACCCTGCCTTCATATACATATCTACCTCAAATACCTTATTATTATCTATCCTGACGCCTAGTCACTTTACCCTGCCTTCATATACATATCTACCTCAAATACCTTATTATTATCTATCCTGACGCCTAGTCACTTTACCCTGCCTTCATGTACATATCTACCTCAAATACCTTATTATTATCTATCCTGATGTCTAGTCACTTTACCCTGCCTTCATATACATATCTACCTCAAATACCTTATTATTATCTATCCTGATGTCTAGTCACTTTACCCTGCCTTCATATACATATCTACCTCAAATACCTTATTATTATCTATCCTGATGTCTAGTCACTTTACCCTGCCTTCATATACATATCTACCTCAAATACCTTATTATTATCTATCCTGATGTCTACACTGACTGCCAACACACTGTCAATGCCACTGACTCTACTCCAGCCACTTTAATCATGGGAATTGATGGGAAATGATGTAAATATATCACTAGCCACTTTAAACAATGCTACCTTATATAATGTTACTTACCCTACATTATTCATCTCATATGCATGCGTAGATACTGTACTCTATATCATCGACTGCATCCTTATGTAATACATGTATCACTAGCCACTTTAACTATGCCACTTTGTTTACATACTCATCTCATTTGTATATACTGTACTCGATACCATCTACTGTATCTTGCCTATGCTCCTCTGTACCATCACTCATTCATATATCCTTATGTACATATTCTTTATCCCCTTACACTGTGTATAAGACAGTAGTTTTGGAATTGTTAGTTAGATTACTTGTTGGTTATTACTGCATTGTCGGAACTAGAAGCACAAGCATTTCGCTACACTCGCATTAACATCTGCTAACCATGTGTATGTGACAAATAAAATTTGATTTGATTTGATTAGTCACTTTACCCTGCCTTCATGTACATATCTACCTCAATTACCTCATACCTCTGCACATTGATCTGGTACTGGTACTTCCTGTATATAGCTGCACATTGATCTGGTACTTCCTGTATATAGCTGCACATTGATCTGGTACTTCCTGTATATAGCTGCACATTGATCTGGTACTTCCTGTATATAGCTGCACATTGATCTGGTACTTCCTGTATATAGCTCCACATTGATCTGGTACTTCCTGTATATAGCTCCACATTGATCTGGTACTTCCTGTATATAGCTCCACGTTGATCTGGTACTTCCTGTATATAGCTCCACGTTGATCTGGTACTTCCTGTATATAGCTCCACATTGATCTGGTACTTCCTGTATATAGCTGCACATTGATCTGGTACTTCCTGTATATAGCTCCACATTGATCTGGTACTTCCTGTATATAGCTCCACATTGATCTGGTACTTCCTGTATATAGCTCCACATTGATCTGGTACTTCCTGTATATAGCTCCACATTGATCTGGTACTTCCTGTATATAGCTGCACATTGATCTGGTACTTCCTGTATATAGCTGCACATTGATCTGGTACTTCCTGTATATAGCTCCACATTGATCTGGTACTTCCTGTATATAGCTCCACATTGATCTGGTACTTCCTGTATATAGCTCCACATTGATCTGGTACTTCCTGTATATAGCTCCACATTGATCTGGTACTTCCTGTATATAGCTCCACATTGATCTGGTACTTCCTGTATATAGCTCCACATTGATCTGGTACTTCCTGTATATAGCTCCACATTGATCTGGTACTTCCTGTATATAGCTCCACATTGATCTGGTACTTCCTGTATATAGCTCCACATTGATCTGGTACTTCCTGTATATAGCTGCACATTGATCTGGTACTTCCTGTATATAGCTCCACATTGATCTGGTACTTCCTGTATATAGCTGCACATTGATCTGGTACTTCCTGTATATAGCTGCACATTGATCTGGTACTTCCTGTATATAGCTCCACATTGATCTGGTACTTCCTGTATATAGCTGCACATTGATCTGGTACTTCCTGTATATAGCTCCACATTGATCTGGTACTTCCTGTATATAGCTCCACATTGATCTGGTACTTCCTGTATATAGCTGCACATTGATCTGGTACTTCCTGTATATAGCTCCACATTGATCTGGTACTTCCTGTATATAGCTGCACATTGATCTGGTACTTCCTGTATATAGCTGCACATTGATCTGGTACTTCCTGTATATAGCTGCACATTGATCTGGTACTTCCTGTATATAGCTCCACATTGATCTGGTACTTCCTGTATATAGCTCCACATTGATCTGGTACTTCCTGTATATAGCTCCACATTGATCTGGTACTTCCTGTATATAGCTGCACATTGATCTGGTACTTCCTGTATATAGCTGCACATTGATCTGGTACTTCCTGTATATAGCTGCACATTGATCTGGTACTTCCTGTATATAGCTGCACATTGATCTGGTACTTCCTGTATATAGCTCCACATTGATCTGGTACTTCCTGTATATAGCTCCACATTGATCTGGTACTTCCTGTATATAGCTGCACATTGATCTGGTACTTCCTGTATATAGCTCCACATTGATCTGGTACTTCCTGTATATAGCTGCACATTGATCTGGTACTTCCTGTATATAGCTGCACATTGATCTGGTACTTCCTGTATATAGCTGCACATTGATCTGGTACTTCCTGTATATAGCTCCACATTGATCTGGTACTTCCTGTATATAGCTCCACATTGATCTGGTACTTCCTGTATATAGCTCCACATTGATCTGGTACTTCCTGTATATAGCTGCACATTGATCTGGTACTTCCTGTATATAGCTCCACATTGATCTGGTACTTCCTGTATATAGCACCACATTGATCTGGTACTTCCTGTATATAGCTCCACATTGATCTGGTACTTCCTGTATATAGCTGCACATTGATCTGGTACTTCCTGTATATAGCTCCACATTGATCTGGTACTTCCTGTATATAGCTCCACATTGATCTGGTACTTCCTGTATATAGCTGCACATTGATCTGGTACTTCCTGTATATAGCTGCACATTGATCTGGTACTTCCTGTATATAGCTGCACATTGATCTGGTACTTCCTGTATATAGCTCCACATTGATCTGGTACTTCCTGTATATAGCTGCACATTGATCTGGTACTTCCTGTATATAGCTCCACATTGATCTGGTACTTCCTGTATATAGCTCCACATTGATCTGGTACTTCCTGTATATAGCTCCACATTGATCTGGTACTTCCTGTATATAGCTCCACATTGATCTGGTACTTCCTGTATATAGCTCCACATTGATCTGGTACTTCCTGTATATAGCTGCACATTGATCTGGTACTTCCTGTATATAGCTCCACATTGATCTGGTACTTCCTGTATATAGCTGCACATTGATCTGGTACTTCCTGTATATAGCTCCACATTGATCTGGTACTTCCTGTATATAGCTGCACATTGATCTGGTACTTCCTGTATATAGCTCCACATTGATCTGGTACTTCCTGTATATAGCTGCACATTGATCTGGTACTTCCTGTATATAGCTGCACATTGATCTGGTACTTCCTGTATATAGCTGCACATTGATCTGGTACTTCCTGTATATAGCTCCACATTGATCTGGTACTTCCTGTATATAGCTGCACATTGATCTGGTACTTCCTGTATATAGCTCCACATTGATCTGGTACTTCCTGTATATAGCTCCACATTGATCTGGTACTTCCTGTATATAGCTCCACATTGATCTGGTACTTCCTGTATATAGCTCCACATTGATCTGGTACTTCCTGTATATAGCTCCACATTGATCTGGTACTTCCTGTATATAGCTGCACATTGATCTGGTACTTCCTGTATATAGCTCCACATTGATCTGGTACTTCCTGTATATAGCTGCACATTGATCTGGTACTTCCTGTATATAGCTCCACATTGATCTGGTACTTCCTGTATATAGCTCCACATTGATCTGGTACTTCCTGTATATAGCTGCACATTGATCTGGTACTTCCTGTATATAGCTCCACATTGATCTGGTACTTCCTGTATAACTCCATTCTTGTGTTAGTGTTTTATTAGTATTATTATTTTTAGACTGTGTTGTTGGGAAAGGGGCTCGTAAACGAGCATTACACGGTAAAGTCTACACCTGTTGTATTCGGCGCATGTGACCAATCCATTTGGATTTGATTGCTAGTGCAATATTGCGTGAATACATGAAGTATTCTATGTCCTCCACTCTCAACCCCCCCGTCGTTCTCTTCTCTGTTTCAGGTGTATGATCGCAGATGAGGTAAGCCCTGAGGCACACACAACCCAACTCCCCAGTCCTATCAAATCTATTTTCCTCAAATAATATATGCTATGCTTCCCTCTGAATTAATTTGTCAAGTTTAAGAAACCTTCCTAGCCATGTAATCATTTTTGACATAAAGTCATTCTAGAATGTATTGGTGTCTCAGAATGTCAGGAACACTCCATCACATGCTTCCTTTGAGCCAGGCAATGATTGTGTTCGGTTTGTTTTGTTTTTGAAATGGGTTTTCATGGATTATATCCATACATCATTGTTTTCATCCTCCACATTGTACTGTTAATCCTCTTCTCCAGATGGGTCTAGGGAAGACGGTTCAGGCTATCTCTGTGGCCTACGCCTACAGACAGGAGTGGCCTCTGCTCATCGTGGTGCCCTCTTCTCTAAAGTACCCCTGGATCGAGGAGATGGAGAGGTGGATCCCTGAGCTCAACCCTGGAGATATCAACCTGGTGGAGACGAAGAGTGACACGCTGTACGTTACCCCATGTTAACTTCACCTGGACTCAGGTCTGCTTTTCCTGCGCTGCTTGGTTGTGGTCCTGGTTTCCCTACTGAAGTTCTCCTCCTGTTAAAATGCAGGTTAATGTTTTTAGTTTGTTCTAGAGTGGTCAGAGTGGTCAGAGTGGTCACTAACTAGCACAGCCACAAAGTCATCAACTCTTAACTAACCTTAACCACACTGCTAACCCTAATGTCTAACCCTAACCTTAACCACACTGCTAACCCTAATGTCTAACCTTAACCACACTGCTAACCCTAATGTCTAACCCTAACCTTAACCACACTGCTAACCCTAATGTCGAACCTTAACCACACTGCTAACCCTAATGTCTAACCCTAACCTTAACCACACTGCTAATCCTAATGTCTAACCTTAACCACACTGCTAACCCTAACCTTAACCACACTGCTAACCCCAATGTCTAACCCTAACCTTAACCACACTGCTAACCCCAATGTCTAACCCTAACCTTAACCACACTGCTAACCCCAATGTCTAACCCTAACCTTAACCACACTGCTAACCCCAATGTCTAACACTAACCTTAACCACACTGCTAACCTCAATGTCTAACCCTAACCACACTGCTAACCCCAATGTCTAACCCTAACCTTAACCACACTGCTAACCCTAATGTCTAACCCTAACCTTAACCACACTGCTAACCCTAATGTTTAACCTTAACCACACTGCTAACCCTAATGTCTAACCCTAACCTTAACCACACTGCTAACCCTAATGTCTAACCTTAACCACACTGCTAACCCCAATGTCTAACCTTAACCACACTGCTAACCCCAATGTCTAACCTTAACCACACTGCTAACCCTAATGTCTAACCCTAACCACACTGCTAACCCTAATGTCTAACCCTAACCACACTGCTAACCCTAACCTTAACCACACTGCTAACCCTAATGTCAAACTATAACCTTCAATTAAGACCAAAAAGCTCATTTTGTTTTCATGATTTTTACAACATAGTACATGTTGACTTTGCAGCTGGTCTAACTAAGGGAGATCTTTCAGTTCTGCCTCCTGGACAAGACTCATGACAATAAATGTTAACCTGCAGTTTAAAATTGTAAATGTGCAAATTGATATTTTCATTCCTGCTAAATGAAGGTCTATTTTCTCAATCAATTTAGTTCAAGTTGACAGTATCAGTACAGCAGCAGTCAATGTTTTCACTGTTAGAGATGATCGATAATCGGTGTGTCTCTGTCCACTCTACAGAGGCAGTACGGTAACAGTGTTGGGTTACGGGCTGGTCACCACAGACCCATTATAACACACTAACCCATACATAACACATTATAACCCTCTGTGTGTTATATAGGGGGATCAGTAGCAGTAAGGTAACAGTGTTGGGTTACGGGCTGGTCACCACATACCCATTATAACACACTAACCCATACATAACACATTATAACCCTCTGTGTGTTATATAGGGGGATCAGTAGCAGTAAGGTAACAGTTTTAGGTTACGGGCTGCTCACCACAGATGCACGCCCCCTGGTGGAGGCTCTGACCAGACAGAGGTTTAATGTGGTGGTGGTGGATGAGTCCCACTACCTCAAATCCAGGAACGCAGCCAGGTCTAAGATACTGGTACCACTCATCCAGAACGCCAAGCGGGCCATCCTACTGACGGGCACCCCGGCCCTGGGACGGCCAGAGGAGGTACGGTACCCCCGAAGGTCCAAACGTCCGAACACACGCCATCCCCCGATCACACATTTCTGTTCTATTCTGACATTTGAACCAGCTTGGCCCGCTGGGATCCTATCATTCCATTAGTACTTCACAGACACAGATCTGCATTGAACCTGTCTGCGTCTAGAGGAAGCATGAAGGGCTGGTTGAGTACAGATGGTCTGGGATTTAAAGGCTCTAGAAACCATTGCAGCTCTGTTCTTTCTGTAGTATTTATAACTTTAAAATGACACACACACACACACACACACACACACACACACACACACACACACACACACACCAACCACAGAGCCCGTGCCAGAGAACCAGCATCGCTCCTTTCCTTCCACCCACGCGTTACTATTGTTCCCGACACCAAACCTTCCATTTCCCCGTGTAACAGCAGAGTTTTCTTGGCTCCACTGTGCTGCTACAGTGCTTTGATGAGGACATTCACAGTGGCTGTAGTTATTCACATGGCTGCTGCCTGAAAAGATCCATTTGAATAATTGTCCATTATTATCATCATGGTAGAAATGTTCCGTTTAGTGCCTTGGAGAGTGATGATGGTTAGAATGGAGGGGGTAGAACACATCTGCCACACCTCTCTCACTCACACACACACACACACACACACACACACACACACACACACACACACACACACACACACACACACCTCTCTCACACACACACACACACCTCTCTCACTCACACACACTCACTCACCTCTCACACACACACACACACACACACACACACACACACACACACACACACACACACACACACACACACACACACACACACACACCTCTCTCACTCACACACACTCACTCACCTCTCTCACTCACACACACACACACCTCTCTCACACACACACACCTCTCTCACACACACACCTCTCTCACTCACACACACACACACTCACTCACACTCACACACACACACCTCTCTTACACACACACACACACACACACCTCTCACACACACACACATTACATTTATTATGTTTCCACAGCTCTTTATGCAGATAGAGGCTCTCTATCCTAGGATGTTTGGAACGTGGAGTGACTACGCCAAACAATACTGTAACGCCCACTACAGGTAACGCCCTACACTCACACACTCACTCACTCACTCACTCACTCACTCACACACACACACACACACACACACACACACACACATACATACAAACACACACACAGTAATAATGATCATTGGCATGGTGAAAATGCTACATCTCCCAAAATGACAAACAGCAGTGTGTACATACTGGGCAGTCGCATAATGACACTTTGGTAACAGGAGACAGTGGGACTGTTTATGATCTGTCCCTCTCAGGTTCTTTGGTAACAGGAGACAGTGGGACTGTTTATGATCTGTCCCTCTCAGGTTCTTTGGTAACAGGAGACAGTGGGACTGTTTATGATCTGTCCCTCTCAGGTTCTTTGGTAACAGGAGACAGTGGGACAGTCGTGGTGCCTCTCATCTTGAGGAACTCCACCAGCGTCTCAGTGAGATCATGATCCGGAGGCTGAAGGTCCAGGTCCTCCCCCAGCTACCCCCCAAAATACGCCAGCGCATCCCCTTCGACCTGCCCAAAGACGCTGCCAAGGTAACGGACAGACAGACGGGCAGACAGACCGAAACACACACATACACGCTGACAAACGGCTGGACGGACAGACCCCTCTAGGCAGAGGGGAGACAGGGTGCTAAATATTCAGAAAATATCCCCTCATTATCATATCTCTCTCTCACACTCCCCCACCCTCCCTCTCTTGCTCTCCCATCCTGTTGCTCGGCAATAGTATCCAATTTACACTAGTTATCATTTTATCTCCCATTGCCATATGGTTCTTATTTCAGTCTTGCCCTTTTCCGTTCATAAGTAAAGTAGCCTTTCATACTGATCAGCACTCGCTGTCTGTTCTATAAAACTGAATGCATATTCAAACATTAGCCAGTTCATTTCTATTTCATTTAACTTTATTTCCATCATATCTGTATTTTGTGGGCTCTTTTATCCACCATGAGCTCTGTGGACAGTATACTCAGCTCTCTACCCTGTGAGCTCTATACCTCTCAAATCAAATCAAATGTATTTATATAGCCCTTCGTACATCAGCTGATATCTCAAAGTGCTGTACAGAAACCCAGCCTAAAACCCCAAACAGCAAGCAATGCAGGTGTAGAAGCACGGTGGCTAGGAAAAACTCCCTAGAAAGGCCAATACCTAGGAAGAAACCTAGAGAGGAACCAGGCTATGTGGGGTGGCCAGTCCTCTTCTGGCTGTGCCGGGTGGAGATTATAACAGAACATGGCCAAGATGTTCAAATGTTCATAAATGACCAGCATGTTCGAATAATAATAAGGCAGAACAGTTGAAACTGGAGCAGCAGCACAGTCAGGTGGAAGTTGAAACTGGAGCAGCAGCACGGCCAGGTGGACTGGGGACAGCAAGGAGTCATCATGTCAGGTAGTCCTGGGGCATGGTCCTAGGGCTCAGGTCCTCTGAAAGAGAGAGAGAAAGAAAGAGAGAGAATTAGAGAGAGCATACTTAAATCCACACAGGACACCGGATATGACAGGAGAAGTACTCCAGATATAACAGACTGACCCTAGCCCCCCGACACAAACTACTGCAGCATAAATACTGGGGGCCGAGACAGGAGGGGTCGGGAGACACTGTGGCCCCATCCCATATACCTCTGTACCCTGTGAGCTCTATAGCTCTGTACCCTGTGAGCTCTATATCTCGTGAGCTCTAAACTCTGTGATCTCTATATCCTGTGAGCTCTATACTCTGAGCTGTATAAACTCAGTGTAAACTCCATCATCTCTGAACGAGCTCTCTAGTCTAGTGTGTAAACTCTGAGCTCTATAGCTCTCTACCCTGTGAGATCTAAACTCAGTGTGCTCTATAAACTCAGTGTGAACTCCATAATCTCTTAATTAGCCTCTGTGAGCTCTGTAGTGTGTAAACTACTCTGTAAGCTTCACTCTCCGCTAGCCTCTCTGTGAGCTCTCTAGTGTGTAAACTACTCTGTAAGCTTCACTCTCCGCTAGCCTCTCTGTGAGCTCTCTAGTGTGTAAACTACTCTGTAAGCTTCACTCTCCGCTAGCCTCTCTGTGAGCTCTGTAGTGTGTAAACTACTCTCTAAGCTTCACTCTCCGCTAGCCTCTCTGTGAGCTTCACTCTCCGCTAGCCTCTGTGTGAGCTCTCTAGTGTGTAAACTACTCTCTAACCTTCACTCTCCGCTAGCCTCTCTGTGAGCTCTCTAGTGTGTAAACTACTCTGTAAGCTTCACTCTCCGCTAGCCTCTCTGTGAGCTCTCTAGTGTGTAAACTACTCTGTGAGCTTCACTCTCCGCTAGCCTCTCTGTGAGCTCTCTAGTGTGTAAACTACTCTGTGAGCTTCACTCTCCGCTAGCCTCTCTGTGAGCTCTCTAGTGTGTAAACTACTCTCTAAGCTTCACTCTCCGCTAGCCTCTCTGTGAGCTCTCTAGTGTGTAAACTACTCTGTAAGCTTCACTCTCCGCTAGCCTCTCTGTGAGCTCTGTAGTGTGTAAACTACTCTCTAAGCTTCACTCTCCGCTAGCCTCTCTGTGAGCTCTCTAGTGTGTAAACTACTCTGTAAGCTTCACTCTCCGCTAGCCTCTCTGTGAGCTCTCTAGTGTGTAAACTACTCTGTAAGCTTCACTCTCCGCTAGCCTCTCTGTGAGCTTCACTCTCCGCTAGCCTCTGTGTGAGCTCTCTAGTGTGTAAACTACTCTGTGAGCTTCACTCTCCGCTAGCCTCTGTGTGAGCTCTCTAGTGTGTAAACTACTCTGTGAGCTTCACTCTCTGCTAGCCTCTCTGTGAGCTTCACTCTCCGCTAGCCTCTGTGTGAGCACTCTAGTGTGTAAACTACTCTGTGAGCTTCACTCTCCGCTAGCCTCTCTGTGAGCTCTCTAGTGTGTAAACTACTCTGTGAGCTTCACTCTCCGCTAGCCTCTCTGTGAGCTCTCTAGTGTGTAAACTACTCTCTAAGCTTCACTCTCCGCTAGCCTCTCTGTGAGCTCTCTAGTGTGTAAACTACTCTGTAAGCTTCACTCTCCGCTAGCCTCTCTGTGAGCTCTCTAGTGTGTAAACTACTCTGTGAGCTTCACTCTCCGCTAGCCTCTCTGTGAGCTTCACTCTCCGCTAGCCTCTGTGTGAGCTCTCTAGTGTGTAAACTACTCTGTGAGCTTCACTCTCCGCTAGCCTCTCTGTGAGCTCTCTAGTGTGTAAACTACTCTGTGAGCTTCACTCTCCGCTAGCCTCTGTGTGAGCTCTCTAGTGTGTAAACTACTCTGTGAGCTTCACTCTCTGCTAGCCTCTCTGTGAGCTCTCTAGTAGTGTGTAAACTACTCTGTGAGCTTCACTCTCCGCTAGCCTCTCTGTGAGCTCTCTAGTAGTGTGTAAACTACTCTGTGAGCTTCACTCTCCGCTAGCCTCTCTGTGAGCTCTCTAGTAGTGTGTAAACTACTCTGTGAGCTTCACTCTCCGCTAGCCTCTCTGAGCTCTCTAGTAGTGTGTAAACTACTCTCTAAGCTTCACTCTCCGCTAGCCTCTATGTGAGCTCTCTAGTGTGTAAACTACTCTGTGAGCTTCACTCTCCGCTAGCCTCTCTGTGAGCTCTCTAGTGTGTAAACTACTCTGTGAGCTTCACTCTCCGCTAGCCTCTCTGTGAGCTCTCTAGTAGTGTGTAAACTACTCTCTAAGCTTCACTCTCCGCTAGCCTCTCTGTGAGCTTCACTCTCCGCTAGCCTCTGTGTGAGCTCTCAAGTGTGTAAACTACTCTGTGAGCTTCACTCTCCGCTAGCCTCTCTGTGAGCTCTCTAGTGTGTAAACTACTCTGTGAGCTTCACTCTCCGCTAGCCTCTGTGTGAGCTCTCTAGTGTATAAACTACTCTGTGAGCTTCACTCTCCGCTAGCCTCTGTGTGAGCTCTCTAGTGTGTAAACTACTCTGTGAGCTTCACTCTCTGCTAGCCTCTCTGTGAGCTCTCTAGTAGTGTGTAAACTACTCTGTGAGCTTCACTCTCCGCTAGCCTCTCTGTGAGCTCTCTAGTGTGTAAACTACTCTCTAAGTTTCACTCTCCGCTAGCCTCTCTGTGAGCTCTCTAGTAGTGTGTAAACTACTCTCTAAGCTTCACTCTCCACTAGCCTCTCTGTGAGCTTCACTCTCCGCTAGCCTCTGTGTGAGCTCTCTAGTGTGTAAACTACTCTGTGAGCTTCACTCTCCGCTAGCCTCTCTGTGAGCTCTCTAGTGTGTAAACTACTCTGTGAGCTTCACTCTCCGCTAGCCTCTGTGTGAGCTCTCTAGTAGTGTGTAAACTACTCTGTGAGCTTCACTCTCCGCTAGCCTCTCTGTGAGCTCTCTAGTAGTGTGTAAACTACTCTGTGAGCTTCACTCTCCGCTAGCCTCTGTGTGAGCTCTCTAGTGTGTAAACTACTCTGTGAGCTTCACTCTCTGCTAGCCTCTCTGTGAGCTCTCTAGTAGTGTGTAAACTACTCTGTGAGCTTCACTCTCCGCTAGCCTCTCTGTGAGCTCTCTAGTGTGTAAACTACTCTCTAAGCTTCACTCTCCGCTAGCCTCTCTGTGAGCTCTCTAGTAGTGTGTAAACTACTCTCTAAGCTTCACTCTCCGCTAGCCTCTCTGTGAGCTCTCTAGTAGTGTGTAAACTACTCTGTGAGCTTCACTCTCCGCTAGCCTCTCTGTGAGTTCTCTAGTAGTGTGTAAACTACTCTGTGAGCTTCACTCTCCGCTAGCCTCTCTGTGAGCTCTCTAGTAGTGTGTAAACTACTCTGTGAGCTTCACTCTCCGCTAGCCTCTCTGTGAGCTCTCTAGTGTGTAAACTACTCTCTAAGCTTCACTCTCCGCTAGCCTCTCTGTGAGCTCTCTAGTAGTGTGTAAACTACTCTGTGAGCTTCACTCTCCGCTAGCCTCTCTGTGAGCTCTCTAGTAGTGTGTAAACTACTCTGTGAGCTTCACTCTCCGCTAGCCTCTCTGTGAGCTCTCTAGTAGTGTGTAAACTACTCTGTGAGCTTCACTCTCCGCTAGCCTCTCTGTGAGCTCTCTAGTAGTGTGTAAACTACTCTGTGAGCTTCACTCTCCGCTAGCCTCTCTGTGAGCTCTCTAGTAGTGTGTAAACTACTCTGTGAGCTTCACTCTCCGCTAGCCTCTCTGTGAGCTCTCTAGTAGTGTGTAAACTACTCTGTGAGCTTCACTCTCCGCTAGCCTCTCTGTGAGCTCTCTAGTAGTGTGTAAACTACTCTGTGAGCTTCACTCTCCGCTAGCCTCTCTGTGAGCTCTCTAGTAGTGTGTAAACTACTCTGTGAGCTTCACTCTCCGCTAGCCTCTCTGTGAGCTCTCTAGTGTGTAAACTACTCTCTAAGCTTCACTCTCCGCTAGCCTCTCTGTGAGCTCTCTAGTAGTGTGTAAACTACTCTCTAAGCTTCACTCTCCGCTAGCCTCTCTGTGAGCTCTCTAGTAGTGTGTAAACTACTCTGTGAGCTTCACTCTCCGCTAGCCTCTCTGTGAGTTCTCTAGTAGTGTGTAAACTACTCTGTGAGCTTCACTCTCCGCTAGCCTCTCTGTGAGCTCTCTAGTGTGTAAACGTTACTCGGTGAGCTCTAAATTCTGTGCGCTACGCTCCTCTCTGTATAAGGCTGAAGTAATGAGGTAGAACTCATCCTCTGTTACCTCTGTCGGCCAGAGGAATGCATGGCCTGCACATTCCCTCTTTTCTCTCTCTATGATCTCTCTCTCTCTCTCTCTCTCTCTCTCTCTCTGGGATCTCTCTGTGATCTCTCTCTCTCTGATTCACTCTGATCTCTCTCTCTATGATCTCTCTCTCTCTCTCTCTCTCTCTCTCTCTCTCTCTCTCTGATTCGCTCTGATCTCTCTCTCTGATTCTCTCTCTTTATCTGTCTCTCTCTCTCAGTACAAAGAGACCTCACCTGCTGCTGCACTCAAATCACATGCTGGCAACACACACACACACATACACACACACTCCTCAGCCTATGCTCTCCATTGGCTGGCTAATTTAAGGACTGTATGTATGCAGTCAGTGTGAATGAAATAATTAATTTATGCATGTATGGTGCATTCAGAAAGTATTCAGACCCCTTGACTTTTTCCACATTTTGTTACGTTACAGCCTTATTCTAAAATCGGTTACATTTTTTTTCCAGCAAATCTACACAGAATACCCCATAATGACAAAGCAAAAACAGTTTTTTTAGAAATGTTTGCAAAAGTATTAAAAACAAATACTTTATTTACGTACATATTCAGACCCTTTGCTATGAGGCTCAGCTGCATCCTGTTTCCACTGATCATCCTTGAGACGTTTCTTCAACTTGATTGGAGTCCACCTGTGGTAAATTCAATTGGTTGGAAATGATTGCAGAGTTGTTATAAGTTGTCCATAGAGCTCCCAGACAGGATTGTGTCGAGGCACAGATCTGGAGAAGGGCCTTGGTTAGGGAGGTGACCAAGAACCCGATAGTCACTCTGACAGAGCTCTAGAGTTCCTCTGTGGAGATTGGAAAACCTTCCAGAAGGACAACCATCTCTGCAGCACTCCACCAATCAGGCCTTTATGGTAGAGTGGCCAGATTCTCTGGTCTGATGAAACCAGGATGGAATCTTTGGCCTGAATGCCAAGTGTCAAGTCTGGAGGAAACCTGGCACCATCCCTATACGATGAAGCATGGTGGTGGCAGCATCATGCTGTGGGGATGTTTTTCAGCGGCAGGGACTGGGAGGCTAGTCCGGATCGAGGGAAAGATGAACGGTGGAAAGTGTTCAGGTCCTCAGACTGGGGCGAAGGTTCACCTTCCAACAGGACAACGACCCTAAGCACACAGCCAAGACAACGCAGGTGTGGCTTCAGGACAAGTCTCTGAATGTTCCTCAGTGGCCCAGCCAGAGCCCGGACTTGAACCCGATCGAACATCTCTGAAGAGACCTGAAAATAGCTGTCCAGCGATGCTCACCATCCAACCCGACAGAGCTTGAGAGGATCTGCAGAGAAGAATGGGAGAAACTCCCCAAATACAGATGTGCCAAGCTTGTAGCGTCATACCCAAGAAGACTCGATGCTGTAATCGCTGCCAAAGGTGCTTCAGCAAAGTACCGAGTAAAGGGTCTGAATACTTATGAAAATGTGATATTTGTGTTTTTAATAAATTAGCAAACATTTCTTAAAAACAGTTTTTTGCTTTTTCATTATGGGGTATTGTGTGTAGACTGAAGGAGAAACATAACCATTTAATCCATTTTAGAATAAGGCTTTAACATAACAAAATGTGTAAAAAGTCAAGGGGTCTGAATACTTTCTGAAGGCCCTGTATGTCTAAACATCATAATATATAGCTTGTCTTTGTATTTACATACCAAAGGTAAGGGGACATGTACAGTGCCATGCGAAAGTATTCGACTTTGCAACCATTTTCCACATTTCAGGCTTCAAACATAAAGATATAAAACTATTTTTCTGTGAAGAATCAACAACAAGTGGGACACAATCATGAAGTGGAACGACATTTATTGGATATTTCAAACTTTTTTAACAAATCAAAAACGGAGAAATTGGGCGTGCAAAATTATTCAGCCCCCTTAAGTTAATACTTTGTAGCACCACCTTTTGCTGCGATTACAGCTGTAAGTCGCTTGGGGTATGTCTCTATCAGTTTTGCACATCGAGAGACTGACATTTTTTCCCATTCCTCCTTGCAAAACAGCTCGAGCTCAGTGAGGATGGATGGAGAGCATTTGTGAACAGCAGTTTTCAGTTCTTTCCACAGATTCTCGATTGGATTCAGGTCTGGACTTTGACTTGGCCATTCTAACACCTGGATATGTTTATTTTTGAACCATTCCATTGTAGATTTTGCTTTATGTTTTGGATCATTGTCTTGTTGGAAGACAAATCTCCGTCCCAGTCTCAGGTCTTTTGCAGACTCCATCAGGTTTTCTTCCAGAATGGTCCTGTATTTGGCTCCATCCATCTTCCCATCAATTTTAACCATCTTCCCTGTCCCTGCTGAAGAAAAGCAGGCCCAAACCATGATGCTGCCACCACCATGTTTGACAGTGGGGATGGTGTGTTCAGGGTGATGAGCTGTGTTGCTTTTACGCCAAACATAACGTTTTGCATTGTTGCTAAAAAGTTCAATTTTGGTTTCACCTGACCAGAGCACCTTCTTCCACATGTTTGGTGTGTCTTCCAGGTGGCTTGTGGAAAACTTTAAACGACACTTTTTATGGATATCTTTAAGAAATGGCTTTCTTCTTGCCACTCTTCCATAAAGGCCAGATTTGTGCAATATACGACTGATTGTTGTCCTATGGACAGAGTCTCCCACCTCAGCTGTAGATCTCTGCAGTTCATCCAGAGTGATCATGGGCCTCTTGGCTGCATCTCTGATCAGTCTTCTCCTTGTATGAGCTGAAAGTTTATAGGGACGGCCAGGTCTTGGTAGATTTGCAGTGGTCTGATACTCCTTCCATTTCAATATTATCGCTTGCACAGTGCTCCTTGGGATGTTTAAAGCTTGGGAAATCTTTTTGTATCCAAATCCGGCTTTAAACTTCTTCACAACAGTATCTCGGACCTGCCTGGTGTGTTCCTTGTTCTTCATGATGCTCTCTGCGCTTTTAACGGACCTCTGAGACTATCACAGTGCAGGTGCATTTATACGGAGACTTGATTACACACAGGTGGATTGTATTTATCATCATTAGTCATTTAGGTCAACATTTCTGGAGAGATTTTGCTGCACTGAAAGTAAAGGGGCTGAATAATTTTGCACGCCCAATTTTTACCTGGTTAAATAAAGGCGAAAAAAAAATATATACATTACAAAAATACTTGCAATACAATCAGGTGTATCTGTTGTCTTCTCAGAGCTGCTTCCCTAACTAACTAATACTCCTTCGTACTGCCTTTCTACAGTAATACCCCTAACTCCCCTAAATACTCCTTCCTACTGCCTTTCTACAGTAATACCCCTAACTCCTCTAAATACTCCTTCCTACTGCCTTTCTACAGTAATACCCCTAACTCCCCTAAATACTCCTTCCTACTGCCTTTCTACAGTAATACCCCTAACTCCCCTAAATACTGCCTTTCTACAGTAATATCCCTAACTCCCCTAAATACTCCTTCATACTGCCTTTCTACAGTAATACCCCTAACTCTCCTAAATACTCCTTCATACTGCCTTTCTACAGTAACTCCCCTAAATACTCCTTCATACTGCCTTTCTACAGTAATACCCCTAACTCCCCTAAATACTGCCTTTCTACAGTAATACCCCTAACTCCCCTAAATATTCCTTCACACTGCCTTTCTACAGTAACTCCCCTAAATACTCCTTCATACTGCCTTCCTACAGTAACTCCCCTAAATACTCCTTCACACTGCCTTCCTACAGTAACTCCCCTAAATACTCCTTCGTACTGCCTTTCTACAGTAACTCCCCTAAATACTCCTTCATACTGCCTTTCTACAGTAACTCCCCTAAATACTCCTTCATACTGCCGTTGTACAGTAACTCTCCTAAATACTCCTTCCTACTGCCTTTCTACAGTAACTCCCCTAAATAGTCCTTCATACTGCCGTTGTACAGTAACTCTCCTAAATACTCCTTCATACTACCGTTGTACAGTAACTCCCCTAAATACTCATTGTGTTTCACCTTGAGAACAGACTGTGTGTGATTTATTGTATTGGGATAGTGTGTTCTCCATCTTCAACATCCCCTTGTCACAATCCAGCTATAATTGGGCTAGCCCATGTGACCTACCTAGGCACTACTGACGTGAGAGGAGAGGAGAGGAGAGGAGAGGAGAGGAGAGGAGAGGAGAGGAGAGGAGAGGAGAGGAGAGGAGAGGAGAGGAGAGGAGAGGAGAGGAGAGGAGAGGAGAGGAGAGGAGAGGAGAGGAGAGGAGAGGAGGGGAGGGGAGAAGCGTCTTTGGGAATTGTCTTGTCTTTCGTTTTCTCTCTCCTCCTTTCTCTCCACCTGAAGGAGGAAAAGTAGGGTACCATCCACAGCAACATGTTCTGCCCTTATAGCAAACAGAGAAGAGGGGAAAGAGAAAGAAAGAGACAGGCCTTTTGACGTGTGTGTGGTGTGTGTGTGGTGTGTGTGTGTGCGTGTGCAGGAGGCGAGCGGCAGCTTGGAGGAGTGGGAGCGCCTGATGAGGACGATGGGTTCGGGGGTCTCTGCCACGGACAACCCCTTCACTGAAGTCATGGGGCTCGTGACACGCATGTACAAACAGACCGCCATCGCTAAGGTACAGTGTATATACACACACAGGCACCTAACCCCCTCCTGGCCCAGCACTTCTGCACCGTTCTAGAAAAGGGTCTCTCACTCTCTCACTCTCTAGAGAGGTTGTTTGTTGAAGGGCGATGTCAAAAGGTGAGAAGCATGTTTTTTTTCTTCTCCTCAGATGCAAGGCCCTCCCTCCCATAGGTTATTATGCTTCACATTACTCAGAGCGCATCGCCATGGGAACAGAGTGAAGGTCTGCCACCCCTTAGTGAAAGCATTCTGGCTGGCCATCATAACTCTGGACAGCCATAACTGTGGCCTTTCAATTTCTCTGTTTTTTTCTAAAGTAAACCTTTTCGACACAGCAGACCGAACCCAAATATAGTGGAACCTTTTCAAGGTGTTACTTCTAATGTGGTTGCCATGGTAACGCCACCAGGCAAGAATGTCAGCCGTTAACTTCCAGGTGACTTTAAGTGAAGGAAGCTGACTTGGTACCAAGGATACAAACGTTTTTTCAACAGAAAACAGAAAACAAGCACAGATAGTACCTCCACCTGTTTCGCTCCGTTTTGGACCGTTTTACTTTTGTTTGGTGTCTAACTGAACATGACCCAGGCTCCTCTGTAATAAGGATACCGACACCAAGGTTAACAAAGCCTCAGACTGCCTCCGCCTGCTGAACGTAATCAACGGAGGAATCCTTCCTCACCGGTTGGCTTGTTTCGCTCCGTCTTGTTTGCTGATTGGTTCCTCTCAGTTTCCCTTCCTCCGCTTGATTAAAGTTCACCGTCGCTGTAGACGTGTCATCTTCCTGTCTCATTTCCTCGCCCTTTTGGTTGGCTGCCGCTACACACACTCTGACAGAAAATAACTTTTTTGGGGGGTGAGTGGATACACACACACACACACACACACACATCTCATGTCACTTCTGAAGCGTATGTGAATGCCTGGCGAGTGGACCATGGATGCATCCCAAATGGCACCCTATTCCCTCCATGGTGCCCTACTTTTAACCAGAGCACTATGGGCCTTGGTCAAAAGTAGTGCACTACATAGAGAATAGGGTGTCATGTTGGGACCGAGTTTGGCAGTGTGAAAGGGGACAGGGTTTTTATTTTTACCCCGTCTACCAGCAGCAGCAGATGCTCCCAATTACCCAGAGACCCTGCTGCCTCTGATGATGGACTTTAAAGAGAGATAACATATCACTGCTTCAGTGGACAGGAAGTTTGTGTTGCACTAATTAAACTTCTGCAGAGTTAAAAGCAACCCAGCAACCCAGTAATGAGAAGTTCCCATTAGCAGATGGAGGAGGGGGCTTCTAGCTAGACCTGCTTAGACCTACTTTCATTATCCTCCCTCTGAGAGGAAAGGCCTTCTGATAATTAACAGTCCAAGTCTCTAGGTGAACGAGGAGAGACTGGTGAGAGAGGTCTGAAGTCCAGGAGGTGTGTGGCATGTGGACAGCAGGACAGGACTGTCGATTGGGGGGGGTGTGTATCGTATATGTGGTCCTTCAAGACAAATATATGTGAAGTCTTGAGTATGTGTCTCATAGCAATTCATTCCCTTCCTTCCTGTGGTTGATTTCCCCTGTATGGCCTTCACATAGAGATGTATTCTAATATGTTGTTGTTGCATTTCTATTGGCCCCTCTGTGGTCTCCTCCTATAGGCCGGAGCAGTGAAAGACTACATAAAGATGCTGCTGGAGACTGAGAAGTTAAAGTTCCTGGTGTTCGCTCATCACCTGACCATGCTACAGGCATGTACCGAGGCTGTCATCGAAGCCAAGGTAACGGTTGTTCACTCATCACAACTAATGGACACGCACACCTCTCCCACTGTTCAGCAGCCCCTCTGTCACAAATTCCCCACTAAGGGGCCATCTCTGTCCCTCTCCCTGACACAGCACACAGATGTGCCCTCAGGCACTTTCTCAGACCTGTCAAACTATTATGGAGATTGTTCCATACCTGTCTTCAAATCCTAAACCACTTAAAGGTTGAGGAAGTTACTCTAGAAGCTAGCACATTCATTACTTACCAACAACTGCTGCAAATTCCCCTAAAACTACATCACATATTGAAGTTGACATTTCTTCTGTTGTCTAACAACACTTTCATGAATCTAGGAAAGTTGTGTGGTTCAAGAGTGCAGTATTTTGTTGTTTTATAGTGAAACATGTTTGCTAGCTAAGGATGATTTCAGCTAATAGGGAAAAGTATCTAACAAAATAACTACACTGAACACAAATATAAAGCAACTGAGTTACAAAACCCTGATGTTGTCGTCACAGCCCTGTAGGGATCATGATTCCCAGGCGTGGGGGTCATAGATTCCCAGGCGTGGGGGTCATAGACTGTCACTGTTTACACAACGCCAGTGAGTTCCACCCTGTAGCTGCAGGTAACCTAGCGGTTCGGAGCATTGGGCCAGTAACCGAAAGGTTCCAATCCCAGAGCGGACGAGGTGAAAAATCTGTCGATCTGCCCTTGAGCAAGGCACTTAACCCAAATTACTCCTGTAAGTCCCTCTGGGTAAGAGCGTCGGCTAAATGAATAAAATGTAGATGCCCTGTGTGTGTTTGGCTCTGAGTGCAGAATGGCAGATACAGTGGAGACAGCAGCAGATACATGCTAGTGTTGTGTATATGTGTACTTTCCCCTCAAGTCTATACATGTTAGTGTTGGGTACATGTGTACTTTCCCCTCAAGTCTATACATGTTAGTGTTGGGTACATGTGTACTTTCCCCTCAAGTCTATACATGTTAGTGTTGGGTACATGTGTACTTTCCCCTCAAGTCTATACATGTTAGTGTTGGGTACATGTGTACTTTCCCCTCAAGTCTATACATGTTAGTGTTGGGTACATGTGTACTTTCCCCTCAAGTCTATACATGTTAGTGTTGGGTACATGTGTACTTTCCCCTCATGTCTATACATGTTAGTGTTGGGTACATGTGTACTTTCCCCTCAAGTCTATACATGTTAGTGTTGGGTACATGTGTACTTTCCCCTCAAGTCTATACATGTTAGTGTTGGGTACATGTGTACTTTCCCCTCATGTCTATACATGTTAGTGTTGGGTACATGTGTACTTTCCCCTCATGTCTATACATGTTAGTGTTGGGTACATGTGTACTTTCCCCTCAAGTCTATACATGTTAGTGTTGTGTACATGTGTACTTTCCCCTCAAGTCTATACATGTTAGTGTTGGGTACATGTGTACTTTCCCCTCAAGTCTATACATGTTAGTGTTGGGTACATGTGTACTTTCCCCTCAAGTCTATACATGTTAGTGTTGGGTACATGTGTACTTTCCCCTCAAGTCTATACATGTTAGTGTTGGGTACATGTGTACTTTCCCCTCAAGTCTATACATGTTAGTGTTGGGTACATGTGTACTTTCCCCTCAAGTCTATACATGTTAGTGTTGGGTACATGTGTACTTTCCCCTCATGTCTATACATGTTAGTGTTGGGTATATGTGTACTTTCCCCTCAAGTCTATACATGTTAGTGTTGGGTACATGTGTACTTTCCCCTCAAGTCTATACATGTTAGTGTTGGGTACATGTGTACTTTCCCCTCAAGTCTATACATGTTAGTGTTGGGTACATGTGTACTTTCCCCTCAAGTCTATACATGTTAGTGTTGGGTACATGTGTACTTTCCCCTCAAGTCTATACATGCTAGTGTTGTGTATATGTGTACTTTCCCCTCAAGTCTATACATGTTAGTGTTGTGTATATGTGTACTTTCCCCTCAAGTCTATACATGTTAGTGTTGGGTACATGTGTACTTTCCCCTCAAGTCTATACATGTTAGTGTTGGGTACATGTGTACTTTCCCCTCAAGTCTATACATGTTAGTGTTGGGTACATGTGTACTTTCCCCTCATGTCTATACATGTTAGTGTTGGGTACATGTGTACTTTCCCCTCATGTCTATACATGTTAGTGTTGGGTACATGTGTACTTTCCCCTCAAGTCTATACATGTTGAACCAGCCACTGGCAGTGATACCACTCACACTTGTGTTTTCACTAGAACAGACTATGTAGAAACTCAAAGGGAAGGGATCACTGTCGCTTCCTCTCTTTCCAACCAAGGAGAGAGGAGATTCAGCAACACTGAATGTGGAATTTATTTAATTACTTTTTTTATGAACCAATTACTTTTTAGCAATAAAGAAGCTTTAAAATAAAAAATAAAACATTTTATTCCATTTGTTCTCCAAGTGTTGCTGAATCTCATCTCCAATTATGTAGAAACTCAAAACAGAAGTTTGTAAAATGCACACACACACACACACACACACACACACACACACACACACACACACACACACACACACAATTTTTATTTTAAGCCAGTTTCATGCGTTTCTCAGCTCGATGGCAGTGATGTGAGAGGAAGGGTATAGGTGTCGTCTGCTGTTATCTGATACGTGATCAAGTGTGATCACATCTTCTAATTTGAGAAGTCTCCCACTCGCTGAAGCATCATCATCACCCATTAACAGGAACAAGACTAAAATAAGGAGCTGCATGCTGCCGTGATGAACTACAGCCGTGAGAACGGGGAGAGAGACGGAGGGGGAGACGGGGAGAGAGACGGAGGGGGAGACGGGGAGAGAGACGGAGGGGGAGACGGGGAGAGACGGAGGGGGAGACGGAGGGGGAGACGGGGAGAGAGACGGAGGGGGAGACGGGGAGAGAGACGGAGGGGGAGACGGGGAGAGAGACGGAGGGGGAGACGGGGAGAGAGACGGAGGGGGAGACGGGGAGAGAGACGGAGGGGGAGACGGGGAGAGAGACGGAGGGGGAGACGGGGAGAGAGACGGAGGGGGAGACAGAGGGCGGGAGACACGACTAATCCAATCAAATCAAAATCAAATCGATGACATCACTGCGACAGGTGTATTAGAACACTACATTGTTCTTCCTGTATATGGGTACAGTCTGTGTGGAGTGGAATTGACTAAATGTCAAATCAAATGTTATTGGTCACATACACGTGTTTAACAGATGTTATTGCTGGTGTAGAGAAATGCTTGTGCTTCTATCTCCGACAGTGCAGTAATATCGAACAAGTAATATCTAACCATTACACAACATATACCCAATACACACACACCTAGTAAAGGAATGGAATTAAACCTATACAAATATATGGACATGCAATGTGAGAGCGGTATAGAATAAGATATAGTATAGGATACAGTATATACATATGAGATGGGTAATGAAAGATATGTAGACATTATTAAAGTGTCTAGTGTTCTATTTATTAAAGTGGCCAGTGATTTCAAGTCTATGTATATAGGCAGCAGCCTCTCAATGTTAGTGATGCTGTTTAACAGTCTGATGGCCTTGAGATAGAAGCTGTTTTTCAGTCTCTCTGTCCCTGCTTTGATGCACCTGTACTGACGTCACCTTCTGGATGATAGCGGGGTGAACAGGCAGTGGCTCGGGTGGTTGTTGCCCTTGATGATCTTTTTGGCCTTCCTGTGACATTGGGTGCTATAGGTGTTCTGGAGGGCAGGTAGTTTGCCCCCCGGTGATGTGTTGGGCAGACCGCACCACCCTCTGGAGAGCCCTGCGGTTGTGGGCGGTGCGGTTGCCGTACCATACGGTGATACAACCCGACAGGATGCTCTCGATTGTGCATCTGTAGAAGTTTGAGGGTTTTAGGTGACAAGCCCCATTTTCTTCACCACACTGTCTGTGTGAGTGGACCATTTCAGCTTGTCAGTGACGTGTACACCGATGTATTAGTAAATGGTTGTTTTTCTAAACAGCAATGCTATAGGATGTTGCTGTCGTTTTAGTGGTGGGTTCAGAGGTCAAGGTTTTAATCAGCGCTGACATTTACCTCTCTCCCTATCTCCTCTCTCTCTCAGGCCAGTTACATCCATATCATTGGCAGTGTCCCATCAGTAATGACCACGCTCTCCCTCTCCCCCCTCTCTCTCAGGCCAGTTACATCCATATCATTGGCAGTGTCCCATCAGTAATGACCACGCGCTCCCTCTCTCCCCATCCCCCCCCCCCCCCCCCCCTCTCTCAGGCCAGTTACATCCGTATTGATGGCAGTGTTCCGTCCTCAGAGCGTATCCACTTGGTTCACCGGTTCCAGAATGACCCTGAGACGCGCGTGGCCGTCCTCAGCATACAGGCAGCTGGGCAGGTACTGCACGTACAGACCATAGAAACACTGATGATAGAATAGTGATTATATTTCTACGGTACAGACCCTCTACTGGGCATATACATCCACCATGTCCTAATTCCAGTCCCTGTAACACTGTACATCCACCATGTCCTAATTCCAGTCCCTGTAACACTATACATCCACCGTGTGTCCTAATTCCAGTCCCAGTAACACTATACATCCACCATGTGTCCTAATTCCAGTCCCTGTAACACTATACATCCACTACGTGTCCTAATTCCAGTCCCAGTAACACTATACATCCACTACGTGTCCTAATTCCAGTCCCTGTAACACTGTACATCCACCATGTGTCCTAATTCCAGTCCCTGTAACACTGTACATCCACCATGTGTCCTAATTCCAGTCCCAGTAACACTGTATACATCCACCATGTGTCCTAATTCCAGTCCCAGTAACACTGTACATCCACCATGTCCTAATTCCAGTCCCAGTAACACTGTACATCCACCATGTCCTAATTCCAGTCCCAGTAACACTGTACATCCACCATGTCCTAATTCCAGTCCCTGTAACACTGTACATCCACCATGTCCTAATTCCAGTCCCAGTAACACTGTACATCCACCATGTCCTAATTCCAGTCCCAGTAACACTGTACATCCACCATGTCCTAATTCCAGTCCCTGTAACACTGTATACATCCACCATGTCCTAATTCCAGTCCCTGTAACACTGTACATCCACCATGTCCTAATTCCAGTCCCAGTAACACTGTACATCCACCATGTCCTAATTCCAGTCCCAGTAACACTGTACATCCACCATGTCCTAATTCCAGTCCCTGTAACACTGTACATCCACCATGTCCTAATTCCAGTCCCAGTAACACTGTACATCCACCATGTCCTAATTCCAGTCCCAGTAACACTATACATCCACCATGTCCTAATTCCAGTCCCTGTAACACTGTACATCCACTACGTGTCCTAATTCCAGTCCCAGTAACACTATACATCCACCATGTCCTAATTCCAGTCCCAGTAACACTTTTTGATTGATATGGTCCAGTTTATTTGTTATGTGTAATAAATGGATAGGAAGTCTTTCTTTCCAGAGCTCTCAAATTAAAACGAGCATTAAAAACAGTGAGAAAGTTCTTGACTAATGGCCTAAACTCACTAAAGGCGAGCATGCGAAGCGTGTGTGTGAATTTATTTTAGAATCTGTTGTTTTGAATTCTAATGACCCAACCGAAGCGGGGCGGGCAGGTTGTCCTCTTTGACACCTCACTCAATTAAAACGTGTCTCCATTTTTGTGTTGTGTTGTGTCGCTAGAGATGTATTCACACAAAACAATACCAACTTTTTTCCCGAGCTCATTTGAATTGGAAGAGGTAGCTAAGGGTTAAGGCTTTACTATACATGCTAAATTACACCAATTCATCCACTTATGGAAACAACATTGCTATCAGCAAAGCTGATTGGAGGTGTGGTCCTCTGTAGCTCAGTTGGTAGAGCATGGTGCTCCTTCCCGTAGCTCAGTTGGTAGAGCATGGCGCTCCTTCCTGTAGCTCAGTTGGTAGAGCATGGCGCTCCTTCCCGTAGCTCAGTTGGTAGAGCATGGCGCTCCTTCCCGTAGCTCAGTTGGTAGAGCATGGCGCTCCTTCCCGTAGCTCAGTTGGTAGAGCATGGCGCTCCTTCCCGTAGCTCAGTTGGTAGAGCATGGCGCTCCTTCCTGTAGCTCAGTTGGTAGAGCATGGCGCTCCTTCCCGTAGCTCAGTTGGTAGAGCATGGCGCTCCTTCCTGTAGCTCAGTTGGTAGAGCATGGCGCTCCTTCCTGTAGCTCAGTTGGTAGAGCATGGCGCTCCTTCCTGTAGCTCAGTTGGTAGAGCATGGCGCTCCTTCCTGTAGCTCAGTTGGTAGAGCATGGCGCTCCTTCCTGTAGCTCAGTTGGTAGAGCATGGCGCTCCTTCCTGTAGCTCAGTTGGTAGAGCATGGCGCTCCTTCCTGTAGCTCAGTTGGTAGAGCATGGCGCTCCTTCCTGTAGCTCAGTTGGTAGAGCATGGCGCTCCTTCCTGTAGCTCAGTTGGTAGAGCATGGCGCTCCTTCCTGTAGCTCAGTTGGTAGAGCATGGCGCTCCTTCCTGTAGCTCAGTTGGTAGAGCATGGCGCTCCTTCCTGTAGCTCAGTTGGTAGAGCATGGCGCTCCTTCCTGTAGCTCAGTTGGTAGAGCATGGCGCTCCTTCCTGTAGCTCAGTTGGTAGAGCATGGCGCTCCTTCCTGTAGCTCAGTTGGTAGAGCATGGCGCTCCTTCCTGTAGCTCAGTTGGTAGAGCATGGCGCTCCTTCCTGTAGCTCAGTTGGTAGAGCATGGCGCTCCTTCCTGTAGCTCAGTTGGTAGAGCATGGCGCTCCTTCCTGTAGCTCAGTTGGTAGAGCATGGCGCTCCTTCCTGTAGCTCAGTTGGTAGAGCATGGCGCTCCTTCCTGTAGCTCAGTTGGTAGAGCATGGCGCTCCTTCCTGTAGCTCAGTTGGTAGAGCATGGCGCTCCTTCCTGTAGCTCAGTTGGTAGAGCATGGCGCTCCTTCCTGTAGCTCAGTTGGTAGAGCATGGCGCTCCTTCCTGTAGCTCAGTTGGTAGAGCATGGCGCTCCTTCCTGTAGCTCAGTTGGTAGAGCATGGCGCTCCTTCCTGTAGCTCAGTTGGTAGAGCATGGCGCTCCTTCCTGTAGCTCAGTTGGTAGAGCATGGCGCTCCTTCCTGTAGCTCAGTTGGTAGAGCATGGCGCTCCTTCCTGTAGCTCAGTTGGTAGAGCATGGCGCTCCTTCCTGTAGCTCAGTTGGTAGAGCATGGCGCTCCTTCCTGTAGCTCAGTTGGTAGAGCATGGCGCTCCTTCCTGTAGCTCAGTTGGTAGAGCATGGCACTTGTAAAGCCGGGGTGGTGGGTTCCATTCCCGTGACCACCCATATGTCAAATGTGTGCATGACTGTGAGATAAAAGCTTAGATGATATTATAATATTACAGTTGAAGTCGGAAGTTTACGTACATCTTAGCTAAATACATTGAACTCAGTTTTCACAATTGCTGACATTCCCTGTTTTAGGTCAGTTAGGATCACCACTTTATTTTAAGAATGTGAAATGTCAGAATAATAGTAGAGAGTGATTTTTTTTCAGCTTCTATATCTTTCATAAAATTCCCAGTGGGTCAGAAGTTTACATACACTCAATTAGTATTTGGTAGCATTGCCTTTAAATTGTTTGACTTGGGTCAAACACTTCAGGTAGCCTTCCAAAAGCTTCCCAACATTAAGTTGGGTGAATTCTTGCCCGTTCCTCCTGACAGAGCTGGTGTAACTGAGTCAGGTTTGTAGGCCTCCTTGCTCGCACACGCTTTTTCAGTTCTGCCCACAAATGTTCTATAGGATTGAGGTCAGGGCTTTGTGATGGCCACTCCAATACCTTGACTTTGTTGTCCTTAAGCCATTTTGCCACAACTTTGGAAGTATGATTGGGGTCATTGTCCATTTGGAAGACGATCTTTGTCCCCATGTGCAGTTGCAAACCGTAGTTTGGCTTTTTTATGGAGGTTTTGGAGCAGTGGCTTCTTCCTTGCTGAGCAACCTTTCAGGTTATGTTGATATAGGACTCGTTTTACTGTGGATATAGAGACTTTTGTACCCGTTTCCTCCAGCATCTTTTACAAGGTCCTTTTGTTCTGGGATTGATTTGCACTTTTCGCACCAATGTACGCTCATCTCTAGGAGACAGAACGCGTTTCCTTCCTGAGCGGTATGACAGCTGCGTCGTCCCATGGTGTTTATACTTGCGTACTAATGTTTGTACAGATGAATGTGGTACCTTCAGGCGTTTGGAAATTGCTCCCAAGTATGAACCAGACTTGTGGAGGTCTCCAATGTTTTTTTCTGAGGTCTTGGCAGATTTCATTTGATTTTCCCATGATGTCAAGCAAAGAGGCACTGAGTTTGAAGGTAGGCCTTGAAATACATCCACAGGTGCACCTCCAATTGCCTCAAATGATGTCAATTAGCCAGAAGCTTCTAAAGCCATGACATTTTCTGGAATTTTCCAAGCTGTTTAAATGAACAGTCAACTTAGTGTATGTAAACTTCTGACCCACTGGAATTGTGATACAGTGAATTATAAGGGAAATAATCTGTCTGTAAACAATTGTAAGAAAAATTACGTGTCATGCACAAAGTAGATGTCCTAACCGACTTGTCAAAACTATAGTATGTTAACAATACATTTGTGGAGTGGTTGAAAAACGAGTTTTAATGACTCCAACCTAAGTGTATGTAAACTTCCGACTTCAACTGTATCTGTACTATCCTGCTAGCATACAGTCACTGCTCTGCCTGTTCCCGTACTGTTCACCCTCCTCGCTCTGCCTGTTCCCGTACTGTTCTCCCGCCTCTCTCTGCTTTCTCCGCCTGTCTGCTTCCGGAGAGTTCTTCCCTTAAGTGAGTGTGTCCTGTGTGTTCTGTGGTGTCCAGGGCCTGACGTTCACAGCAGCCACTCACGTGGTGTTTGCTGAGCTGTACTGGAACCCTGGCCATGTGAAGCAGGCTGAGGACCGGGCGCACCGCATCGGACAGACCGCCTCCGTCCACGTGCACTACCTCATCGCCAAGGGAACCTTTGACACCGTCATGTGGGGCATGCTCAACAGGAAGGTGTGTGTGTGTTTAGTTTTAACTGGAAGGAAGGTACTTTTCATAGAAATACAGTACCAGTCAAAAGTTGACACACGTATCCAAGGGTTTTTCTTTATTTTTACTATTTTCTATGTTGTAGAATAATAGTGGACATCAAAACTATGAAACAACACATATGGAATCATGTAGTAGCCAAAAAAGTGTTAAACAAATCAACATATATTTTAGATTCTTCAAAGTAGTCACCCATTTGCCTTGATGACAGCTTTGCACACTCTCGGCATTCTCTCAACCAGCTACATGAGGAATGCTTTTCCAACTGTCTTGAAGGAGTTCCCACATATGCTGAGCACTTGTTGGCTGCTTTTCCTTCACTCTGCGGTCTAACTCATCCCACACCATCTCAATTGGATTGAGGTCGGGTGATTGTGGAGGCCAGGTCATCTGATACAGCACTCCATCACTCTCCTTGGTCAAATATTACTGTTGGGTCTTTGTCCTGTTGAAAAACAAGTGATAGTCCCACTAAGCGCAAACCAGATGGGATGGCGTATCGCTGCAGAATGCTGTGGATCCATGCTGGTTCAGTGTTCTTTGAATTCTAAATGAATCACTTACAGTATTACCATCACACCACCTCCTCCATGCTTCACCAGTCATGTTCATTGCTTGTGTTTCTTGGCCCAAGCAAATCTCTTCTTCTTATTGGTGTCCTTTAGTAGTGGTTTCTTTGCAGCAATCTGACCATGAAGGCCTGATTCTGTCCTCTGAACAGTTGATGTTGAGATGTGTCTGTTAGTTGAACTCTGTGAAGCATTTATTTGGGCTGCAATCTGATGTGCAGTTATCTCTAATCAACTTATCCTCTGCAGCAGTCTTCCTTTCCTGTGGTGATCCTCTTGAGAGCCAGTTTCATCAAAGCGCTTGATGGTTTTTGCGACTGCTTGAAGAAATATTCAATGTTCTTGAAATGTTCCGTATTGACTGACCTTCATGTCTTAAAGTAATGATGCACTGTCGTTTCTCTTTGCTTATTTGGTCTGTTCTTGCCATAATATGGACTTGGTCTTTAACCAAATAGGGCTATCTTCTGTATACCACCCCTACCATGTCACAACACAACTGATTGGCTCAAATGCATTAAGAAGGAAATAAAATCGACAAATGTAACTTTCAACAAGGCACACCTGTTAATTGAAATGCATTCCAGGTGTCGACCTCATGAAGCTGGTTGAGAGAATGCCAAGAGTGTACAAAGCTGTCATCAAGGCAAAGGGTGGCTAATTTGAAGAATCTAAAATATACTTTGATTTGTTTAACACTTTTTTGGTTACTACATGATTCCATATGTGTTATTTCATAGTTTTGATGTATTCACTATTAAAAATAAAGAAAAACCCTTGAATGAGTAGGTGTGTCCAAACTTTGACTGGTACTGTAGATTTACTTAAAGGGACAGCACAAAGCCCCGAGACCACCTTGTCATTTTGACTGGTACTGTAGATTTACTTAAAGGGACAGCACAAAGCCCCGAGACCACCTTGTCATTTTGACTGGAACACAGTGGGTTGAATAGCGGGTTCACTCAATATATCTGTAATTCTATGGGGTACTAATATCCACTGCAGGACCACCGTTTCCAATGAACTGGATTTGAATCAATAAAATGACCGCCTTCCTTCTTTAGAAAAAAACTTTTAAAGACCATTACAGATGTATCAGAGTGAGGTTGTTGATCTTGGTGTTTATTTGTTGTTTATTGACCTTGTTGTTGTTAATTATGCTGCAAAGAACAGAGCAGTTTATGGTCACATTCATTAGTGCACATTGTAGCAAAACAAGTGTTTCTTATTGGATAAGTCCTGCGTGCGGCTCCCTGATTTAGTCAATTTTCTGCCATTAAGTGCTTAAAAGGAAAATGCTTCTTGAAAGTCCAAAACATTTTATTTTTGAGTGGAGTTTCCCTGTACGTGTTGTTCTGATAGGAGACTGTGTGTGTGTTGTTGTTGACAGGAAACGGTAACGGGCAGTACTCTGAACGGTAAGAAGGAGTACTTAAAGGCAGAGTTGGGGGATAAGGACAAATGGGACTTCCTGAATTTCGCTGAGGCGTGGACACCAAGCGAGACGACCCTGGCAGCAGGAGGAGTGGTTGACAATGACAAAGATCCTGTGTTCTTTAACCATGTGAGTCACTGGTCTAGTGATCTGGGTTCTTTAACCATGTGAGGCACTGGTCTAGTGATCTGGGTTCTTTAACCATGTGCGGCACTGGTCTAGTGATCTGGGTTCTTTAACCATGTGAGGCACTGGTCTAGTGATCTGGGTTCTTTAATGTGTGTGCAGATGGTGTTCTAACACTGGGAAGGTTTTGAATCCTAGCAATCATACTGCTACTTTATGTTTATGTCTGTCTAACAGTATAGACATGTAGGTGCATCATACATATCACTAAACAATAATGTAGTATACATATCACTAAACGATAATGCATTATACATATTACTAAACGATAATGCATTATACATATTACTAAACGATAATGCGTTATACATATCTCCAAATGATAATGTATTATGCATATCACTAAACGATAATGTGTTATATATAGTATTAAACAATAATGCATCATACACATTACTAAACGATAATGTATATCGCTAAAGGATCATGTAGTATACACATCACTAAACGACAATGTATCATATATATTACTAAACGATAATGTATCATACATATTACTAAACGATAATGCATCATACATATTACTAAATGATAATGCATCATTATCTGGAAACCATCTTAAACTGCTATTATTTATGAATATAATGTGTTAGTTCTCTCTCTCAAAAGAGGTCTAAAGGGACAAAATGAACTCTGACATGATACTGTTAGATCAGATGAATGACAGGCTTTACAACAGATCAGATGAAGGACAGGCTTTACAACAGATCAGATGAAGGACAGGCTTTACAACAGATCAGATGAAGGACAGGCTTTACAACAGATCAGATGAATGACGTGCTTTACAACAGATCAGATGAATGACGTGCTTTACAACAGATCAGATGAATGATAGGCTTTACAACATATCAGATGAATGACGTGCTTTACAACAGATCAGATGAATGACGTGCTTTACAACAGATCAGATGAATGACGTGCTTTACAACAGATCAGATGAATGACGTGCTTTACAACAGATCAGATGAATGACGTGCTTTACAACAGATCAGATGAATGACGTGCTTTACAACAGATCAGATGAAGGACGTGCTTTACAACAGATCAGATGAAGGACCGGCTTTACAACAGATCAGATGAAGGACATGCTTTACAACAGATCAGATGAAGGACAGGCTTTACAACAGATCAGATGAAGGACAGACTTTTACAACAGATCAGATGGACAGGCTTTACAACAGATCAGATGAAGGACAGGCTTTACAACAGATCAGATGAAGGACAGGCTTTACAACAGATCAGATGAATGACAGGCTTTACCACAGTCTTACCGTGACTCTATCCCTCCTCTCTGCAGTTTGAGAAGGACAGGCTTTACAACAGATCAGATGAAGGACCGGCTTTACAACAGATCAGATGAAGGACATGCTTTACAACAGATCAGATGAAGGACAGGCTTTACAACAGATCAGATGAAGGACAGACTTTTACAACAGATCAGATGAAGGACAGGCTTTACAACAGATCAGATGAAGGACAGGCTTTACAACAGATCAGATGAAGGACAGGCTTTACAACAGATCAGATGAATGACAGGCTTTACCACAGTCTTACCGTGACTCTATCCCTCCTCTCTGCAGTTTGAGAAGGACAGGCTTTACAACAGATCAGATGAAGGACAGGCTTTACAACAACAGATCAGATGAAGGACATGCTTTACAACAGATCAGATGAAAGACCGGCTTTACAACAGATCAGATGAAGGACATGCTTTACAACAGATCAGATGAAGGACAGGCTTTACAACAGATCAGATGAAGGACAGACTTTTACAACAGATCAGATGAATGACAGGCTTTACAACAGTCTTACCGTGACTCTATCCCTCCTCTCTGCAGTTTGAGAAGGACAGGCTTTACAACAGTCTTACCGTGACTCTATCCCTCCTCTCTGCAGTTTGAGAAGGACAGGCTTTACAACAGTCTTACCGTGACTCTATCCCTCCTCTCTGCAGTTTGAGAAGGACAAACAGCACGACATCCGTTCGTTCTTCTCTCCGGACGCGGGTAAAGAGAAGAAGAGGAAAAGAACAGAGGTTTGCCTTTCCCCCGTTACCCCCTCAGAGAAGGAGGGTTCTATAGATGTGGAGAACTCAGAGAGTGACAAGGAGAAAAACTACAACTCCCAAGATCCCCCTGACCTCCAGGACCTAGACTTCTCTCCCCAGGTGAAGAGGCTGCGGCTGCCCACCTCCACCCTCACCCCCAGCGCTACCCACAGCCCCAGGTCTCGTCTTGGGGGGAAACGGAGGTCCCTCCATGGGGGGAGAGACACCAGCAGCAGCCCCCTGGCCTCTCTGTTTACCCCCCGTCGGCTCTCTGAGAAAGGGACCCCGAAACCAAGGTTGAGCCCCAGACCAGGACCACCAGATCAGGGGAAGGGAGATGAGTGGAGCTGTGGGGCCTGTACTTACTCCAACAGCATCCTTCTCCTTTACTGTGAGGTGTGTGAGTCCCCACTCCACAGGCCCAGCACTGGTGAGTACACACACACACACACACATACACACACACACATACACACACACACACACACACACGTTGGCAGGCGTAACATACACCAAGTCAGAAATAGACCAGCGTGACAACGTGTCTCTGCTAGATGACAACGAGTAGAAGAGGACGCAACACACTGTTCACCTGACTGTCAAGTGAGAAACAGTCACAAGGCCTGTTCTCGTTGTGCAGCGAGCGTCTCAAAGTTTACAAAGTAAAGTTGATGAATTGGCCCCGGCTGAAGTTAAAGTTCCCCAAGGCACTCTGGCTGACTATCTAATAGGACTGGGAGAAGGAAGGTAACTGTCTCTCCTCAAACACAGACACCTCCTGGTTCAGTTGGCAGTACCGGGGGGAAGTGGAGGGCGTAAAGAGGGGGGTGAAGGAGGGTTGAGATCAGTCCTCAGTCTTTAAAGGATTCTTCCATCCATCACGACCGAGCGGCACAGGGAATTCACACAGCAGCATCCCTCCTGTCTGTCTCTCAGTAATAATAACCCAGAATAACCCTGCTACCTGCCTGGGTTGTTGCTCTGTAAGGCTGGGTTGCTGCTCTGTAAGGCTGGGTTGCTGCTCTGTAAGGCTGGGTTGCTGCTCTGTAAGGTTGGGCTGCTGCTCTGTAAGGCTGGGTTGCTGCTCTTTGCCATGATAATCCATCCACCTGACATGTGTGGCATATCAAGAATGATCATCACACAGGTGCACCTTGTGCTGCGGACAATAAAAGGTCACTCTTAAATGTGCTGTTTTGTCACACAACACAATGCCACAGATATTTTGAGAGAGTGTGCATTTGGCCTGCTGACTGCAGGAATGTCCACCTGAGCTGTTGCCAGAGAGTTGAATGTTCATTTCTCAACCAGAAGCCGGCTCCAACTACATTTTAGAGGATTTGCCAATACGTCCAAAGCGGCCTCAGAACCGCAGACCGAGTGTAACCACACCAGCCCAGGACCTCCACATCCGGCCTCTTCACCTGCGGGATCGTCTGAGACCAGCTCCCCCTGGACAGCAGATGAAACAGAGCAGTTTGTCTTTCTGTAGTAAACCCCTGTGGGTGAAAACTCATTCTGATTGGCTGGGCCTGGCTCCTCAGTGGTTGGGGCCATGGCTCCTCAGTGGGTGGGCCTGGCTCCTCAGTGGGTGGGCCTGGCTCCTCAGTGGGTGGGCCTGGCTCCTCAGTGGGTGGGCCTGGCTCCTCAGTGGGTGGGCCTGGCTCCTCAGTGGGTGGGCCCATGGCTCCTCAGTGGTTGGGCCCATGGCTCCTCAGTGGGTGGGCCCATGGCTCCTCAGTGGGTGGGCCTGGCTCCTCAGTGGGTGGGCCCATGGCTCCTCAGTGGGTGGGCCCATGGCTCCTCAGTGGGTGGGCCCATGGCTCCTCAGTGGGTGGGCCCATGGTTCCTCAGTGGGTGGGCCCGGCTCCTCAGTGGGTGGGCCCGGCTCCTCAGTGGGTGGGCCCATGGCTCCTCAGTGGGTGGGCCCGGCTCCTCAGTGGTTGGGCCCGGCTCCTCAGTGGGTGGGCCCGGCTCCTCAGTGGTTGGGCCCGGCTCCTCAGTGGGTGGGCCCGGCTCCTCAGTGGGTGGGCCCGGCTCCTCAGTGGGTGGGCCCGGCTCCTCAGTGGGTGGGCCCGGCTCCTCAGTGGTTGGGCCCGGTTCCTCAGTGGTTGGGCCCGGCTCCTCAGTGGTTGGGCCCGGCTCCTCAGTGGCTGGGCCCGGCTCCTCAGTGGCTGGGCCCGGCTCCTCAGTGGCTGGGCCCGGCTCCTCAGTGGCTGGGCCCGGCTCCTCAGTGGCTGGGCCCGGCTCCTCAGTGGGTGGGCCCATGGCTTACGCCTCTGTCCAGTCATGTGAAATCCATAGATTAGGGCCTAATTAATTGATTTAAAATGACTGATTTCCATATATGAACTGTAGCTCAGTAAAATCGTTGAAATGGTTACAGGTTGCTTTAACATTTATGTTCAGTAGAGTTATCAGGTAGAACAGAAATGCAGGTGAGATCTGAATAGCGCTGGTGTAGGGGATGTTATACAGGCACCTGACTGTCTGTCAACACTAGAGGAGGGTGGTCTCAATCATAGAAATAGGATCACTAGAACATACATTGTACTTCTATGCTAGACTAGCTCGATCATCAAGGACTGATCAAACACACCATTACAAGTGTGTGTTTTTTTTGACACACACACACACACACACACACACACATACACAATCCATTAACAAAATCCTCTCCATGTCATGCTTGACTGAGGTGTGTAATGTTTGATATCTAATCAGCAAACAAACACGGTTCTCTGTTATGGTACTGCGGGCACCACAGGCAGCATGTTAGAAGGGGAATTTACCAGGCCGTCAGATCTGCAATGACAACCGAGGCAGAACAACAACTCTGATGGTATTAAGACTTCACATCTCTCAAAACATGACACTGTAATCACTGTCACCAAACAGGAAATGCTGAGAAAATAAGCACTATTATATCACAGCATTAGGAAATAAATGCATATTGCATTCACAGACTTTTGACAAAAGAATCGTCAGGAGAATGTCTTGTTTGACAGGCAGTAGTCTAGTCTGAGGAGAATGTCTTGTTTGGCAGGCAGCAGTCTAGTCTGAGGAGAATGTCTTGTTTGGCAGGCAGCAGTCTAGTCTGAGGAGAATGTCTTGTTTGGCAGGCAGCAGTCTAGTCTGAGGAGAATGTCTTGTTTGGCAGGCAGCAGTCTAGTCTGAGGAGAATGTCTTGTTTGGCAGGCAGCAGTCTAGTCTGAGGAGAATGTCTTGTTTGGCAGGCAGCAGTCTAGTCTGAGGAGAATGTCTTGTTTGGCAGGCAGCAGTCTAGTCTGAGGAGAATGTCTTGTTTGGCAGGCAGCAGTCTAGTCTGAGGAGAATGTCTTGTTTGGCAGGCAGCAGTCTAGTCTGAGGAGAATTGAGCTGCAGTCTCTGGTCCCCTCAGCTCGTTAGTTGTAGGGGCTCGACGTCGGGCACTGGGAAATTCAGGTGACATTTGAGAAAATCTATAAGAGGATGGCCTTTCAGAAACAAACCTTACAATGGAAACATCATGAATTACTCTGTTAGTTCCAGTTCTTCCCCTGTTCGTCCACAACAAAACAAAACACGTTCAGGATGTCACAATTTATCAAAGAAGGGGCCCATAATTGCCCACAGATGAAATTTGAGTTGAGAATCAGTTAGATATTGATGGCTTCATCTTGCTAATTTTCAACATATCAGCAGCATGTTATTAGTTTTCACCATGTGTTACCAAGTCACAAATATTCCACGCTGTCTGAGCAGAATGACAAGAATCTGTGTCTCTCAACAAGCAGCTGCTCACATTTGAATTCGCACATTATTTTAGTGACTGTGACGCATTGCTTCTCTGCTCCCCTAACAGGTCTTTGAACTACTTCCTGTAATCTTGGCCTTTGTACATTTCACTGAACACAACTGTACAGAACTAATCTGTGTGGTTGTACATGTTTTCTACACGGATATGAACTGTTAGGCTACATGTACATCTAAAGAACCTGGTGTTTTCTCTTTTCCACCTCTCAGATCCAGACACACAATCTACAGGTTCACCTGCTGTGTCCCCAGGCTCCAGGCCTGATCAGTCCACCCCTAGAGAACACCCCTGGATCGTCCTCTCTGGGTCGGACAGCAAGCAGGAGGACCCCCCCTGTCCTGGTCCTGCCTCTCCCAGGACAACTGAACCACAGACGGACGGTCAACAGAGAGAGCAGGAGGAGAGACAGACAGACGGGCAACAGAGAGAGCAGGAGGAGAGACAGACAGACGGTCAACAGAGAGAGCAGGAGGAGGAGAGACAGACAGACGGGCAACAGAGAGAGCAGGAGGAGGAGAAGCTCAAAGGTAAACAATCACCAGGAGAGAACCAGTCAGCCCCTCATGAGCACACTGATGGTAATCCAACTTTAATCTTCCCTTTCCTGCTACCCTCCTTTCCTGCTACCCTCCTTTCCTGCTACCCTCCTTTCCTCCTACCCTCCTTTCCTTCTTTCCTTCTACATATCTGGGGGATATTGTCTGGGGTGAATAGTCACCCATATGTTGTAATGTTGTAATGCTATGTATCACTGAGGTAGTCATCAATATGCCGCCAGCTGCCTCCCTCCGTTGTGTGGTGATTGGGTAAGGGAGGGTGTGACTTATTATTATTGTTAGTATTATTATAGAAGGGGATTGTTTCTTCTCTTCACAGCCTTATGGGATTTAAACTGGCTCTAAACTAAAGGTTCATAAAATTGCTTTTATTTAGTGTATTTTGCATTTACCTCAAGTTTTTAATTGCTTTTTAATTGCTCTGAAAAACTCCATAAGAATGAGTCATGTCTTGTCTGTCCGTCCGTCCGTCTGTCTCTGTCTGTCTGTCTGTCTCTACATGAATTAACACCCTCAACAGCACCAACCAGTTCCAGACACCCTGCATCCAGTCATCATAACACATCACACATTCTGATCCAGAAATATGTCCAGAAATAAAGAAGTGTGTTCTGTTAGTCCTGCCTTGTCTGGTCTTTCCCATTCAGGACTTTTCCTGAAGCTCTTTTAATGGCAGTTAATGGCCTTGTGTATGTCACTCACTCCTGTTGGTGATGTGACACTAGTGGCTGGGGGTTCTATTTCCAGACAGACGTTCTTCAGTCTCATGTGGAACACTGCAGTGGACCAATAAAAGTGACCTATGGGGTTTGGAGCGGCTTAATGAGAGAGAGACTCGGTGAGCAGAGCCTTGCTGTTGAGAAAGGCTGCCGTAGGCAGACCTGGCTCTCAAGAGAAGACAGGCTATGGGCACTCTGCCCACAAAATGAGGTGGAAACTGTGGTGTACTTCCTAACCTCCTGCCCAATGTATGACTATATTAGAGACACATATTTCCCTCAGATTACACAGATCCACAAAGAATTCAAAAACAAAACCAATTGTTAGAAACTCCCTTTATCTATTGGGTGAAATACCACAGTGTGACATCACAGCAGCAAGATGTGTGACCTGTTGCCACAAGAAAAGGTCAACCAGTGAAGAACATTGTAAATACGACCCATATGTATGTTTATTTATTTTCCCTTTTGTACTTGAACTATTTGTACATCGTTACAACACTGTATATATACATAATGTGACATTTGAAATGTCTTTATTCTTTTGGAACTTCTGTGAGTGTAATGTTTACTGTTCATTTTTATTGTTTATTTCACTTTTGTATATTATCTACCTCACTTGCTTTGACAATGTTAACACATGTTTCCCATCGAGAGAGGGAGAGGATTCTAGAAGACAGAGAGGCATTAGATTCTAGAAGACAGAGAGGCATTAGATTCTAGAAGACAGAGAGGCATTAGATTCTAGAAGACAGAGAGGCATTAGATTCTAGAAGACAGAGAGTCATTAGATTCTAGAAGACAGAGAGGCATTAGATTCTAGAAGACAGAGAGGCATTAGATTCTAGAAGACAGAGAGGCATTAGATTCTAGAAGACAGAGAGGCATTCGATTCTAGACGACAGGGAGGCATTCGATTCTAGACGACAGGGAGGCATTCGATTCTAGACGACAGGGAGGCATTAGATTCTAGACGACAGAGAGGCATTTGATTCTAGAAGACAGAGAGGCATTCGATTCTAGACGACAGAGAGGCATTCGATTCTAGACGACAGGGAGGCATTCGATTCTAGACGACAGGGAGGCATTCGATTCTAGACGACAGGGAGGCATTAGATTCTAGACGACAGGGAGGCATTAGATTCTAGACGACAGAGAGGCATTAGATTCTAGACGACAGAGAGGCATTAGATTCTAGACGACAGAGAGTCATTAGATTCTAGACGAAAGAGAGTCATTAGATTCTAGACGACAGAGAGGCATTAGATTCTAGACGACAGAGAGGCATTAGATTCTAGACGACAGAGAGGCATTAGATTCTAGACGACAGAGAGGCATTAGATTCTAGACGACAGAGAGGCATTAGATTCTAGACGACAGAGAGGCATTCGATTCTAGACGACAGAGAGGCATTAGATTCTAGACGACAGAGAGGCATTAGATTCTAGATGACAGAGAGGCATTAGATTCTAGACGACAGAGAGGCATAGATATCCTGTCTGTACTAACTAAAGCTGCTGTCGTCACCTAGATAGATAGATATCCTGTCTGTTCTAACTAAAGCTGCTGTCGTCACCTAGATAGATATCCTGTCTGTTCTAACTAAAGCTGCTGTCGCCACCTAGATAGATATCCTGTCTGTTCTAACTAAAGCTGCTGTCGCCACCTAGATAGATATCCTGTCTGTTCTAACTAAAGCTGCTGTCGTCCACCTAGATAGATATCCTGTCTGTTCTAACTAAAGCTGCTGTCGCCACCTAGATAGATTTCCTGTCTGTTCTAACTAAAGCTGCTGTCGCCACCTAGATAGATATCCTGTCTGTTCTAACTAAAGCTGCTGTCGCCACCTAGATAGATTTCCTGTCTGTTCTAACTAAAGCTGCTGTCGTCCACCTAGATAGATATCCTGTCTGTTCTAACTAAAGCTGCTGTCGTCACCTAGATAGATATCCTGTCTGTTCTAACTAAAGCTGCTGTCGTCCAAATCAAATCAAATCAAATGTATTTATATAGCCCTTCGTACATCAGCTGATATCTCAAAGTGCTGTACAGAAACCCAGCCTAAAACCCCAAACAGCAAGCAATGCAGGTGTAGAAGCACGGTGGCTAGGAAAAACTCCCTAGAAAGGCCAATACCTAGGAAGAAACCTAGAGAGGAACCAGGCTATGTGGGGTGGCCAGTCCTCTTCTGGCTGTGCCGGGTGGAGATTATAACAGAACATGGCCAAGATGTTCAAATGTTCATAAATGACCAGCATGGTCGAATAATAATAAGGCAGAACAGTTGAAACTGGAGCAGCAGCACAGTCAGGTGGAAGTTGAAACTGGAGCAGCAGCATGGCCAGGTGGACTGGGGACAGCAAGGAGTCATCATGTCAGGTAGTCCTGGGGCATGGTCCTAGGGCTCAGGTCAGTTGAAACTGGAACAGCAGCATGGCCAGGTGGACTGGGGACAGCAAGGAGTCATCATGTCAGGTAGTCCTGGGGCATGGTCCTAGGGCTCAGGTCCTCCGAGAGAGAGAAATTAGAGAACGCACACTTAGATTCACATAGGACAGGAGAAGTACTCCAGATATAACAAACTGACCCCAGCCCCCCGACACATAAACTACTGCAGCATAAATACTGGAGGCTGAGACAGGAGGGGTCAGGAGACACTGTGGCCCCATCCGAGGACACCCCCGGACAGGGCCAAACCTAGATAGATATCCTGTCTGTTCTAACTAAAGCTGCTGTCGTCACCTAGATAGATATCCTGTCTGTTCTAACTAAAGCTGCTGTCGTCACCTAGATAGATATCCTGTCTGTTCTAACTAAAGCTGCTGTCGTCCACCTAGATAGATATCCTGTCTGTTCTAACTAAAGCTGCTGTGTACTGTGACTGTCCCTCCTAGATGTAATATGGAGTCTGATTTCCACCAATTGACCTTTTCTTGCAGGCATTGTGATCATTAGGGAGCCTCACCCCTAGACCGTAGTGACCTTTCTCCTCTCTCCCTCCCTGCAGCCCAGACAGACAGTGTATTTAGTCCTGCTGATGGTGATGCTACGGCCAGTCTCCCCCTGTACCCCAACATGAAGTTCTGCGCCAGCAAGAACACTGAGCGTATCTACCTTTACTCCCAGGTACATGACGATGCTGCTACTCTGTACTCAACACTCCTCCTTCCTCTTCCCCTCTCGCCTCCTCTTCCCCTCTCGCCTCCTCTTCCCCTCTCGCCTCCTCGTCCCCTCTCGCCTCCTCTTCCCCTCTCGCCTCCTCTTCCCCCCTCCTTCCTCTTCCCCTCTCGCCTCCTCTTCCCCCCTCCTTCCTCGTCCCCTCTTGCCTCCTCGTCCCCTCTCGCCTCCTCGTCCCCTCTCGCCTCCTCGTCCCCTCTCGCCTCCTCTTCTGCCTCTCTCCTCCTCCCTCCTCCTCCTTCCCCTCTCCTCTTCCCCTCTCTCCTACTCCTCTTCCCCTCTCTCCTCTTCCTCCTTCCCCTCTCTCCTCTTCCTCCTCCCTCCTCCTCTTCCCCTCTTTCCTCTTCCTCCTTCCCCTCTCTCCTCTTCCTCCTCCCTCCTCCTCCTTCCCCTCTCTCCTCTTCCTCCTCTTCCTCCTTCCCCTCTCTCCTCTTCCTCCTTCCCCCCTCTCCTCTTCCCCTCTCTCCTACTCCTCTTCCCCTCTCTCCTCTTCCTCCTTCCCCTCTCTCCTCTTCCTCCTCCCTCCTCCTCTTCCCCTCTTTCCTCTTCCTCCTTCCCCTCTCTCCTCTTCCTCCTCCCTCCTCCTCCTTCCCCTCTCTCCTCTTCCTCCTCTTCCTCCTTCCCCTCTCTCCTCTTCCTCCTTCCCCTCTCTCCTCTTCCTCCTCCCTACTCCTCCTTCCCCTCTCTCCTCTTCCTCCTCTCTCCTACTCCTTCATTTCCCCTCTTTAATACCTGTAGTCCAATATGTCTTTGATATGAGTGACCAATTGAAATGGAAATGTAAAATTTTCTGTGACAGACCTCTTATGTACCATCAAAGGATAAGCATCTATCTACCTTCTTCAACATAACAATACCCTTTTAAGGCATAAATCAGACGTGGTTTACCCTTTTAAATCATGTCGGATTTGATTCATCCTAGGCCACTCACATTATTCAGAAATGGATTTAATCAACTGCTGAATGAAAATGGGATCAGATTTATCAATCTGGGTGAAATGTAAAGTATAACGTATGAGGACTTGGCTAACAGCTGAAGTGTGTGAATGTGTCTTATCCTCTGTGTCTCTCCCTTCATCAGGAGGACAGTCCACTGCACTGGAATTTCATTCCTCTGGACATTAAACTGGACAGCTGGGAGGACCTGCCTGAAGCCTTCAGACGCAGAGAGAACAGGACACAGGTCGGTTTGTTTGACCCGCAAGTAGACATCACTGTAGTCTAGTCACAGGAGGTCACCTAGAGGTAGACATCACTGTAGTCACTACAGGGAAGCTGTTACCTAGAGGTAGACGTTACTGTAGTCACTACAGGGAAGCTGTCACCTAGAGGTAGACGTCAATGTAGTCACTACAGGGAAGCTGTCACCTAGAGGTAGACGTCAATGTAGTCACTACAGGGAAGCTGTCACCTAGAGGTAGACGTCACTGTAGTCACTACAGGGAAGCTGTCACCTAGAGGTAGACGTCACTGTAGTCACTACAGGGAAGCTGTCACCTAGAGGTAGACGTCACTGTAGTCACTACAGGGAAGCTGTCACCTAGAGGTAGACGTCACTGTAGTCACTACAGGGAAGCTGTCACCTAGAGGTAGACGTCACTGTAGTCGCTACAGGGAAGCTGTCAACTAGAGATAGACGTCACTACAGGGAAGCTGTCGCCTAGAGGTAGACGTCACTACAGGGAAGCTGTCGCCTAGAGGTAGACGTCACTACAGGGAAGCTGTCGCCTAGAGGTAGACGTCACTACAGGGAAGCTGTCGCCTAGAGGTAGACGTCACTGTAGTCACTATAGGGAAGCTGTCGCCTAGAGGTAGACGTCACTGTAGTCACTACAGGGAAGCTGTCGCCTAGAGGTAGACGTCACTGTAGTCACTACAGGGAAGCTGTCGCCTAGAGGTAGACGTCACTGTAGTCACTACAGGGAAGCTGTCGCCTAGAGGTAGGCATTTTAAAGGCACAGTCATTTAAAGGCACTGTTCAATGGTCATTTCATTTAATGTGGCTGCCGTTTGGCTGTAAAATGAATTACAGATTGTGTCTTTTTTTGACTGCTTCAAAGTGACTCTCTCTGTGTGGGTCAGGCACTGAGGTTTAAAGTGGAGTTGATGTGACTATCTGTGTGGGTAAGGCACTGAGGTTTAAAGTGGTGTTGATGTGACTGTCTGTGTGGGTCAGATATTGAGGTTTGTTCAGCAGTGGAGCACTCTGACAGCCATGAAGCAGAGACTGATCCGCCGCAGTGGTCTCCTGTTCTGCAGCCCAGTCCTGGTCCTGGACCAACTGACCAGCACCCAGCGCAAACACAGCAGCACCAAGAGGTAGGTGGTGGGGGGAGGGGGGTTGAACCTGTCCTATGTCTCCATCCTGCTGTGTTGGTGCCCAGACGGCATCAGTTAATCACAGATTCATCCTGGTTCATGTGGGGGTGGGTGTCTCAAGAGCCAATCACAGTGGACGTAGGAGGAAAGCATTTGACAGAATGTGGGATTTATTCGCTAATCAAAGTTTGCCCCATTGACTGCGCATCAAGCTGATTTCCAGAGATGATATGTTGGTTAAAGACTTCAAGCTGAGAAAGTATGGTAGAAACGAAGTCCAACTGCGAACCCTGGTTCCTACAGAGGTAGAGATTCACACTGTAACTGAGCTAATACAATACAGGAGTAAGGATATGGATGGGAAGGTGATTATCTTATAGTAAGGAGGTGGATGGGAAGGTGATTATCTTGTAGTGAGGAGATGGATGGGAAGGTGATTATCTTGTAGTAAGAAGATGGATGGGAAGGTGATTATCTTGTAGTAAGGAGATGGATGGGAAGGTGATTATCCTGAGGTTAGTTAGACTCTGCTGTAGTGCTGTGCTGGGTTGTCCTGAAGGATCAGGGCCGTCTTCACGAAGGGACTCAGAGTAGGAGTGCTGCTGATATAGGATCAGTTTAGCCTTTTGGACACACACACACACACACCCCTCCGCCCAACACCTCTCAGTACTACTGTCAGCTGGACCTGTCTTTCATGTCCTTTCATCCAGCCTCTCTACACTGGGCTGTTTGAAGCCCAACAGTCCCCTCACCCCTTCTTTCTTTCATGCAAATCTGCCCCTTCCTCTCTTCTTCCTCCTCCTCCTCCTTTCTTCAAGATTCCTCCTCTTTGATGTGTCCCCTTCCTCTCCTCATCCAACTATCTGACCTTACTCTTCCTCCTCCTTCTCATCCTTCCTCCCCCCAGGTAACTTTCTCCTCCCTCCCTGCCTGCCTCCCTCCATCCTAACCAAACTCCCACTCTCCTCCCCCATCCCTCCGTTCTGGTATCTAACCATACTCTTCCTCCCTCCATCCAGGTACCTAACCATACTCTTCCTCCCTCCATCCAGGTATCTAACCATACTCTTCCTCCCTCCATCCAGGTATCTAACCATACTCTTCCTCCCTCCATCCAGGTATCTAACCATACTCTTCCTCCCTCCATCCAGGTATCTAACCATACTCTTCCTCCCTCCATCCAGGTATCTAACCAAAGAAGATGTGTCCCAGGCCTCTCTCAGTAAGGCCCAGTGTGATGGAGGAACTGTCCGCATGGTCAACAAGGAGATCTTCTTCACCAAGAGGAGAACTGCCTCTATGTCCCGACCCAACACCTCTGCCTCCGTCCCAGAGAAGTAGGTCTCCAGTCTCCTAGAGAGTCATAGCAACACTAGTTCACAGTGCCAGACTTTCCCCTCCACATTGAAATGATATTACATTGAAAGACCACGGTATGTCCTGTCTGTACAATTGTTGTTCAGTACCCAAGGAACTAATTGTTGTTCAGTACCCAAGGAACTAATTGTTGTTCAGTACCCAAGGAACTAATTGTTGTTCAGTACCCAAGGAACTAATTGTTGTTCAGTACCCAAGGAACTAATTGTTGTTCAGTACCCAAGGAACTAATTGTTGTTCAGTACCCAAGGAACTAAATGTTGTTCAGTACCCAAGGAACTAAATGTTGTTCAGTACCCAAGGAACTAAATGTTGTTCAGTACCCAAGGAACTAAATGTGTCCTCACTTGACGTTTAGAAGGTTGAAGTAAGTCTGTCTTTTCGTGGGTTTCGCCAGTGAGGCTCAATGAACACTTGTCTATGTCCTGGCCTGTACAAGACCAGTGAGTGTTTACCACAGAGGAACCAGGCTATAATCCACTGTTTTAGAGGCTATGGGACCAGTGAGTGTTTACCACAGAGCGACCAGGCTATAATCCACTGTTTTAGAGGCTATGGGACCAGTGAGTGTTTACCACAGAGAACCAGGCTATAATCCACTGTTTTAGAGGCTATGGGACCAGTGAGTGTTTACCACAGAGGAACCAGGCTATAATCCACTGTTTTAGAGGCTATGGGACCAGTGAGTGTTTACCACAGAGGAACCAGGCTATAATCCACTGTTTTAGAGGCAATTGACTGAAGGCTTGTTGGATAGATGGAGCACATCGCTATGGCAACCACCACAGGGACTGGCTCTTTCTCTCTCACCCAGCGAGTCTTGCTGATTGGTTCGAGGATCATTGGGGGCGCTCCAGAGAGCCGTGTCCCATCTGTTCCCTAACGTGCGGACAGGCAAGTACCCTGGTGGAGCGCTGTAAGAAACACATCCACACTGTGGCAGTGGTCCAGGCTCACCTTCCTCTTCCTCTGCTTCTCCAGCCAGGAGGAGGACTCACACAGACAACAACCATATGTCCCAGCTCCCCAAAGCCATGCTTAGATGTTCCTATTGAATGAATGCCTTGTAACTGTATAGTAATACAGTAGCTTCCACACACTGGTTGAATCAACGTTGTTTCAAATCTAAGTTTATTTGTCACGTGCGTCGACTACAACAGGTGTAGAGTAGACACCTTACAGTGAAATGCTTACATACAGGCTCTAACCAATAGTGCAAAAAAGGTATTAGGTGAACAATAGGTAAGTACAGAAATAAAACAACAGTAAAAAAGACAGTGAAAATAACAGTAGTGAGGCTCTATACAGTAGCTAGACTCTATACAGTAGCGAGGCTCTATACAGTAGTGAGGCTCTATACAGTAGCTAGACTCTATACAGTAGTGAGGCTCTATACAGTAGCTAGACCCTATACAGTAGCGAGGCTCTATACAGTAGCTAGGCTCTATACAGTAGTGAGGCTCTATACAGTAGTGAGGCTCTATACAGTAGTGAGGCTCTATACAGTAGCTAGACTCTATACAGTAGTGAGGCTCTATACAGTAGCTAGACTCTATACAGTAGCGAGGCTCTATACAGTAGCTAGGCTCTATACAGTAGTGAGGCTCTATACAGTAGTGAGGCTCTATACAGTAGTGAGGCTCTATACAGTAGTGAGACTCTATACAGTAGTGAGGCTCTATACAGTAGCTAGACTCTATACAGTAGCTAGACTCTATACAGTAGCTAGACTCTATACAGTAGTGAGGCTCTATACAGTAGCTAGACTCTATACAGTAGCTAGACTCTATACAGTAGCTAGACTCTATACAGTAGCTAGGCTCTATACAGTAGTGAGGCTCTATACAGTAGTGAGGCTCTATACAGTAGCTAGACTCTATACAGTAGCTAGGCTCTATACAGTAGTGAGGCTCTATACAGTAGCTAGACTCTATACAGTAGCTAGGCTCTATACAGTAGTGAGGCTCTATACAGTAGTGAGGCTCTATACAGTAGTGAGGCTCTATACAGTAGTGAGGCTCTATACAGTAGTGAGACTCTATACAGTAGTGAGGCTCTATACAGTAGCTAGACTCTATACAGTAGCTAGACTCTATACAGTAGTGAGGCTCTATACAGTAGCTAGACTCTATACAGTAGCTAGACTCTATACAGTAGCTAGACTCTATACAGTAGCTAGGCTCTATACAGTAGCGAGGCTCTATACAGTAGTGAGGCTCTATACAGTAGTGAGGCTCTATACAGTAGCTAGACTCTATACAGTAGCTAGGCTCTATACAGTAGTGAGGCTCTATACAGTAGCTAGACTCTATACAGTAGCTAGGCTCTATACAGTAGTGAGGCTCTATACAGTAGTGAGGCTCTATACAGTAGTGAGGCTCTATACAGTAGAGGCTCTATACAGTAGCGAGGCTCTATACAGTAGCTAGACTCTATACAGTAGCTAGGCTCTATACAGTAGCTAGACTCTATACAGTAGCTAGGCTCTATACAGTAGTGAGGCTCTATACAGTAGTGAGGCTCTATACAGTAGTGAGGCTCTATACAGTAGTGAGGCTCTATACAGTAGTGAGGCTCTATACAGTAGCTAGACTCTATACAGTAGTGAGGCTCTACAGTAGCTAGGCTCTATACAGTAGTGAGGCTCTATACAGTAGTGAGGCTCTATACAGTAGCTAGACTCTATACAGTAGTGAGGCCCTATACAGTAGTGAGGCTCTATACAGTAGTGAGGCTCTATACAGTAGTGAGGCTCTATACAGTAGCTAGACTCTATACAGTAGCTAGACTCTATACAGTAGTGAGGCTCTATACAGTAGCTAGACTCTATACAGTAGTGAGGCTCTATACAGTAGTGAGGCTCTATACAGTAGCTAGACTCTATACAGTAGTGAGGCTCTATACAGTAGTGAGGCTCTATACAGTAGCTAGACTCTATACAGTAGTGAGGCTCTATACAGTAGTGAGGCTCTATACAGTAGTGAGGCTCTATACAGTAGCTAGACTCTATACAGTAGTGAGGCTCTATACAGTAGTGAGGCTCTATACAGTAGTGAGGCTCTATACAGTAGTGAGGCTCTATACAGTAGCTAGACTCTATACAGTAGTGAGGCTCTATACAGTAGCTAGACTCTATACAGTAGCTAGACTCTATACAGTAGCTAGACTCTATACAGTAGTGAGGCTCTATACAGTAGCTAGGCTCTATACAGTAGCTAGACTCTATACAGTAGCTAGACTCTATACAGTAGTGAGGCTCTATACAGTAGTGAGGCTCTATACAGTAGTGAGGCTCTATACAGTAGCTAGACTCTATACAGTAGCTAGACTCTATACAGTAGCTAGACTCTATACAGTAGTGAGGCTCTATACAGTAGTGAGGCTCTATACAGTAGCTAGGCTCTATACAGTAGTGAGGCTCTATACAGTAGCTAGACTCTATACAGTAGCTAGACTCTATACAGTAGTGAGGCTCTATACAGTAGTGAGGCTCTATACAGTAGCTAGACTCTATACAGTAGCTAGACTCTATACAGTAGTGAGGCTCTATACAGTAGTGAGGCTCTATACAGTAGCTAGACTCTATACAGTAGTGAGGCTCTATACAGTAGCTAGACTCTATACAGTAGCTAGACTCAATACAGTAGCTAGGCTCTATACAGTAGCTAGGCTCTATACAGTAGTGAGGCTCTATACAGTAGTGAGGCTCTATACAGTAGTGAGACTCTATACAGTAGCTAGACTCTATACAGTAGCTAGGCTCTATACAGTAGCTAGACTCTATACAGTAGTGAGGCTCTATACAGTAGCTAGGCTCTATACAGTAGCTAGGCTCTATACAGTAGCTAGACTCTATACAGTAGTGAGGCTCTATACAGTAGCTAGGCTCTATACAGTAGCTAGGCTCTATACAGTAGCTAGGCTCTATACAGTAGCTAGGCTCTATACAGTAGCTAGGCTCTATACAGTAGCTAGACTCTATACAGTAGTGAGGCTCTATACAGTAGTGAGGCTCTATACAGTAGTGAGGCTCTATACAGTAGCTAGACTCTATACAGTAGCTAGACTCTATACAGTAGTGAGGCTCTATACAGTAGCTAGACTCTATACAGTAGCTAGACTCTATACAGTAGCTAGACTCTATACAGTAGCTAGGCTCTATACAGTAGTGAGGCTCTATACAGTAGTGAGGGTCTATACAGTAGCTAGGCTCTATACAGTAGTGAGGCTCTATACAGTAGCTAGACTCTATACAGTAGCTAGGCTCTATACAGTAGTGAGGCTCTATACAGTAGTGAGGCTCTATACAGTAGTGAGGCTCTATACAGTAGTGAGGCTCTATACAGTAGCTAGACTCTATACAGTAGCTAGGCTCTATACAGTAGTGAGGCTCTATACAGTAGTGAGGCTCTATACAGTAGTGAGGCTCTATACAGTAGTGAGGCTCTATACAGTAGAGAGGCTCTATACAGTAGCGAGGCTCTATACAGTAGCTAGACTCTATACAGTAGTGAGGCTCTATACAGTAGTGAGGCTCTATACAGTAGCTAGACTCTATACAGTAGTGAGGCTCTATACAGTAGTGAGGCTCTATACAGTAGTGAGGCTCTATACAGTAGCTAGACTCTATACAGTAGTGAGGCTCTATACAGTAGTGAGGCTCTATACAGTAGTGAGGCTCTATACAGTAGTGAGGCTCTATACAGTAGTGAGGCTCTATACAGTAGCTAGACTCTATACAGTAGTGAGGCTCTATACAGTAGTGAGGCTCTATACAGTAGTGAGGCTCTATACAGTAGCTAGACTCTATACAGTAGTGAGGCTCTATACAGTAGTGAGGCTCTATACAGTAGTGAGGCTCTATACAGTAGCTAGACTCTATACAGTAGTGAGGCTCTATACAGTAGCTAGACTCTATACAGTAGCTAGACTCTATACAGTAGCTAGACTCTATACAGTAGTGAGGCTCTATACAGTAGCTAGACTCTATACAGTAGCTAGACTCTATACAGTAGCTAGACTCTATACAGTAGTGAGGCTCTATACAGTAGTGAGGCTCTATACAGTAGTGAGGCTCTATACAGTAGCTAGACTCTATACAGTAGCTAGACTCTATACAGTAGCTAGACTCTATACAGTAGTGAGGCTCTATACAGTAGTGAGGCTCTATACAGTAGCTAGGCTCTATACAGTAGTGAGGCTCTATACAGTAGCTAGACTCTATACAGTAGCTAGACTCTATACAGTAGTGAGGCTCTATACAGTAGTGAGGCTCTATACAGTAGCTAGACTCTATACAGTAGCTAGACTCTATACAGTAGTGAGGCTCTATACAGTAGTGAGGCTCTATACAGTAGCTAGACTCTATACAGTAGTGAGGCTCTATACAGTAGCTAGGCTCTATACAGTAGCTAGACTCTATACAGTAGCTAGGCTCTATACAGTAGCTAGGCTCTATACAGTAGTGAGGCTCTACAGTAGTGAGGCTCTATACAGTAGTGAGACTCTATACAGTAGCTAGACTCTATACAGTAGCTAGGCTCTATACAGTAGCTAGACTCTATACAGTAGTGAGGCTCTATACAGTAGCTAGGCTCTATACAGTAGCTAGGCTCTATACAGTAGCTAGGCTCTATACAGTAGTGAGGCTCTATACAGTAGCTAGGCTCTATACAGTAGCTAGGCTCTATACAGTAGCTAGGCTCTATACAGTAGCTAGGCTCTATACAGTAGCTAGGCTCTATACAGTAGTGAGGCTCTATACAGTAGTGAGGCTCTATACAGTAGTGAGGCTCTATACAGTAGCTAGACTCTATACAGTAGTGAGGCTCTATACAGTAGCTAGACTCTATACAGTAGCTAGACTCTATACAGTAGCTAGACTCTATACAGTAGCTAGGCTCTATACAGTAGTGAGGCTCTATACAGTAGTGAGGGTCTATACAGTAGCTAGGCTCTATACAGTAGTGAGGCTCTATACAGTAGCTAGACTCTATACAGTAGCTAGGCTCTATACAGTAGTGAGGCTCTATACAGTAGTGAGGCTCTATACAGTAGTGAGGCTCTATACAGTAGTGAGGCTCTATACAGTAGCTAGACTCTATACAGTAGCGAGGCTCTATACAGTAGTGAGGCTCTATACAGTAGTGAGGCTCTATACAGTAGTGAGGCTCTATACAGTAGTGAGGCTCTATACAGTAGAGAGGCTCTATACAGTAGCGAGGCTCTATACAATAGCTAGACTCTATACAGTAGCTAGACTCTATACAGTAGCTAGACTCTATACAGTAGTGAGGCTCTATACAGTAGTGAGGCTCTATACAGTAGCTAGGCTCTATACAGTAGTGAGGCTCTATACAGTAGCTAGACTCTATACAGTAGCTAGACTCTATACAGTAGTGAGGCTCTATACAGTAGCTAGACTCTATACAGTAGCTAGACTCTATACAGTAGCTAGACTCTATACAGTAGCGAGGCTCTATACAGTAGTGAGGCTCTATACAGTAGTGAGGCTCTATACAGTAGCTAGACTCTATACAGTAGCTAGACTCTATACAGTAGCTAGACTCTATACAGTAGTGAGGCTCTATACAGTAGTGAGGCTCTATACAGTAGCTAGGCTCTATACAGTAGTGAGGCTCTATACAGTAGCTAGACTCTATACAGTAGCTAGACTCTATACAGTAGTGAGGCTCTATACAGTAGTGAGGCTCTATACAGTAGCTAGACTCTATACAGTAGCTAGACTCTATACAGTAGTGAGGCTCTATACAGTAGTGAGGCTCTATACAGTAGCTAGACTCTATACAGTAGTGAGGCTCTATACAGTAGCTAGACTCTATACAGTAGCTAGACTCTATACAGTAGCTAGGCTCTATACAGTAGCTAGGCTCTATACAGTAGTGAGGCTCTATACAGTAGTGAGGCTCTATACAGTAGTGAGACTCTATACAGTAGCTAGACTCTATACAGTAGCTAGGCTCTATACAGTAGCTAGACTCTATACAGTAGCTAGGCTCTATACAGTAGCTAGGCTCTATACAGTAGCTAGACTCTATACAGTAGTGAGGCTCTATACAGTAGCTAGGCTCTATACAGTAGCTAGGCTCTATACAGTAGCTAGGCTCTATACAGTAGCTAGACTCTATACAGTAGCTAGACTCTATACAGTAGTGAGGCTCTATACAGTAGTGAGGCTCTATACAGTAGTGAGGCTCTATACAGTAGCTAGACTCTATACAGTAGCTAGACTCTATACAGTAGCGAGGCTCTATACAGTAGCTAGACTCTATACAGTAGCTAGACTCTATACAGTAGCTAGACTCTATACAGTAGCTAGGCTCTATACAGTAGTGAGGCTCTATACAGTAGTGAGGGTCTATACAGTAGCTAGGCTCTATACAGTAGTGAGGCTCTATACAGTAGCTAGACTCTATACAGTAGCTAGGCTCTATACAGTAGTGAGGCTCTATACAGTAGTGAGGCTCTATACAGTAGAGAGGCTCTATACAGTAGCGAGGCTCTATACAGTAGCTAGACTCTATACAGTAGCTAGACTCTATACAGTAGTGAGGCTCTATACAGTAGTGAGGCTCTATACAGTAGCTAGACTCTATACAGTAGTGAGGCTCTATACAGTAGTGAGGCTCTATACAGTAGTGAGGCTCTATACAGTAGCTAGACTCTATACAGTAGTGAGGCTCTATACAGTAGTGAGGCTCTATACAGTAGTGAGGCTCTATACAGTAGTGAGGCTCTATACAGTAGCTAGACTCTATACAGTAGTGAGGCTCTATACAGTAGTGAGGCTCTATACAGTAGTGAGGCTCTATACAGTAGCTAGACTCTATACAGTAGTGAGGCTCTATACAGTAGTGAGGCTCTATACAGTAGCTAGACTCTATACAGTAGTGAGGCTCTATACAGTAGCTAGACTCTATACAGTAGCTAGACTCTATACAGTAGCTAGACTCTATACAGTAGTGAGGCTCTATACAGTAGCTAGGCTCTATACAGTAGCTAGACTCTATACAGTAGCTAGACTCTATACAGTAGCTAGACTCTATACAGTAGTGAGGCTCTATACAGTAGTGAGGCTCTATACAGTAGTGAGGCTCTATACAGTAGCTAGACTCTATACAGTAGCTAGACTCTATACAGTAGCTAGACTCTATACAGTAGTGAGGCTCTATACAGTAGTGAGGCTCTATACAGTAGCTAGGCTCTATACAGTAGTGAGGCTCTATACAGTAGCTAGACTCTATACATTAGCTAGACTCTATACAGTAGTGAGGCTCTATACAGTAGTGAGGCTCTATACAGTAGCTAGACTCTATACAGTAGCTAGACTCTATACAGTAGTGAGGCTCTATACAGTAGTGAGGCTCTATACAGTAGCTAGACTCTATACAGTAGTGAGGCTCTATACAGTAGCTAGACTCTATACAGTAGCTAGGCTCTATACAGTAGCTAGGCTCTATACAGTAGTGAGGCTCTATACAGTAGTGAGGCTCTATACAGTAGTGAGACTCTATACAGTAGCTAGACTCTATACAGTAGCTAGGCTCTATACAGTAGCTAGACTCTATACAGTAGTGAGGCTCTATACAGTAGCTAGGCTCTATACAGTAGCTAGGCTCTATACAGTAGCTAGACTCTATACAGTAGTGAGGCTCTATACAGTAGTGAGGCTCTATACAGTAGCTAGGCTCTATACAGTAGCTAGGCTCTATACAGTAGCTAGGCTCTATACAGTAGCTAGGCTCTATACAGTAGCTAGGCTCTATACAGTAGTGAGGCTCTATACAGTAGTGAGGCTCTATACAGTAGTGAGGCTCTATACAGTAGCTAGGCTCTATACAGTAGCTAGACTCTATACAGTAGTGAGGCTCTATACAGTAGCTAGACTCTATACAGTAGCTAGACTCTATACAGTAGCTAGACTCTATACAGTAGCTAGGCTCTATACAGTAGTGAGGCTCTATACAGTAGTGAGGGTCTATACAGTAGCTAGGCTCTATACAGTAGTGAGGCTCTATACAGTAGCTAGACTCTATACAGTAGCTAGGCTCTATACAGTAGTGAGGCTCTATACAGTAGTGAGGCTCTATACAGTAGTGAGGCTCTATACAGTAGTGAGGCTCTATACAGTAGCTAGACTCTATACAGTAGCGAGGCTCTATACAGTAGTGAGGCTCTATACAGTAGTGAGGCTCTATACAGTAGTGAGGCTCTATACAGTAGTGAGGCTCTATACAGTAGAGAGGCTCTATACAGTAGCGAGGCTCTATACAATAGCTAGACTCTATACAGTAGCTAGACTCTATACAGTAGCTAGACTCTATACAGTAGTGAGGCTCTATACAGTAGTGAGGCTCTATACAGTAGCTAGGCTCTATACAGTAGTGAGGCTCTATACAGTAGCTAGACTCTATACAGTAGCTAGACTCTATACAGTAGTGAGGCTCTATACAGTAGCTAGACTCTATACAGTAGCTAGACTCTATACAGTAGCTAGACTCTATACAGTAGCGAGGCTCTATACAGTAGTGAGGCTCTATACAGTAGTGAGGCTCTATACAGTAGCTAGACTCTATACAGTAGCTAGACTCTATACAGTAGCTAGACTCTATACAGTAGTGAGGCTCTATACAGTAGTGAGGCTCTATACAGTAGCTAGGCTCTATACAGTAGTGAGGCTCTATACAGTAGCTAGACTCTATACAGTAGCTAGACTCTATACAGTAGTGAGGCTCTATACAGTAGTGAGGCTCTATACAGTAGCTAGACTCTATACAGTAGCTAGACTCTATACAGTAGTGAGGCTCTATACAGTAGTGAGGCTCTATACAGTAGCTAGACTCTATACAGTAGTGAGGCTCTATACAGTAGCTAGACTCTATACAGTAGCTAGACTCTATACAGTAGCTAGACTCTATACAGTAGTGAGGCTCTATACAGTAGTGAGGGTCTATACAGTAGCTAGGCTCTATACAGTAGTGAGGCTCTATACAGTAGCTAGACTCTATACAGTAGCTAGGCTCTATACAGTAGTGAGGCTCTATACAGTAGTGAGGCTCTATACAGTAGTGAGGCTCTATACAGTAGTGAGGCTCTATACAGTAGCTAGACTCTATACAGTAGCTAGGCTCTATACAGTAGTGAGGCTCTATACAGTAGTGAGGCTCTATACAGTAGTGAGGCTCTATACAGTAGTGAGGCTCTATACAGTAGAGAGGCTCTATACAGTAGCGAGGCTCTATACAGTAGCTAGACTCTATACAGTAGCTAGACTCTATACAGTAGCAGTAGCTAGACTCTATACAGTAGCTAGACTCTATACAGTAGTGAGGCTCTATACAGTAGTGAGGCTCTATACAGTAGCTAGGCTCTATACAGTAGTGAGGCTCTATACAGTAGCTAGACTCTATACAGTAGCTAGACTCTATACAGTAGTGAGGCTCTATACAGTAGCTAGACTCTATACAGTAGCTAGGCTCTATACAGTAGCTAGGCTCTATACAGTAGCTAGGCTCTATACAGTAGCTAGGCTCTATACAGTAGCTAGGCTCTATACAGTAGTGAGGCTCTATACAGTAGTGAGGCTCTATACAGTAGCTAGGCTCTATACAGTAGCTAGACTCTATACAGTAGTGAGGCTCTATACAGTAGCTAGACTCTATACAGTAGCTAGACTCTATACAGTAGCTAGGCTCTATACAGTAGTGAGGCTCTATACAGTAGTGAGGGTCTATACAGTAGCTAGGCTCTATACAGTAGTGAGGCTCTATACAGTAGCTAGACTCTATACAGTAGCTAGGCTCTATACAGTAGTGAGGCTCTATACAGTAGTGAGGCTCTATACAGTAGTGAGGCTCTATACAGTAGTGAGGCTCTATACAGTAGCTAGACTCTATACAGTAGCGAGGCTCTATACAGTAGTGAGGCTCTATACAGTAGTGAGGCTCTATACAGTAGTGAGGCTCTATACAGTAGTGAGGCTCTATACAGTAGAGAGGCTCTATACAGTAGCGAGGCTCTATACAGTAGCTAGACTCTATACAGTAGCTAGACTCTATACAGTAGCTAGACTCTATACAGTAGTGAGGCTCTATACAGTAGTGAGGCTCTATACAGTAGCTAGGCTCTATACAGTAGTGAGGCTCTATACAGTAGCTAGACTCTATACAGTAGCTAGACTCTATACAGTAGTGAGGCTCTATACAGTAGCTAGACTCTATACAGTAGCTAGACTCTATACAGTAGCTAGACTCTATACAGTAGCGAGGCTCTATACAGTAGTGAGGCTCTATACAGTAGTGAGGCTCTATACAGTAGCTAGACTCTATACAGTAGCTAGACTCTATACAGTAGCTAGACTCTATACAGTAGTGAGGCTCTATACAGTAGTGAGGCTCTATACAGTAGCTAGGCTCTATACAGTAGTGAGGCTCTATACAGTAGCTAGACTCTATACAGTAGCTAGACTCTATACAGTAGTGAGGCTCTATACAGTAGTGAGGCTCTATACAGTAGCTAGACTCTATACAGTAGCTAGACTCTATACAGTAGTGAGGCTCTATACAGTAGTGAGGCTCTATACAGTAGCTAGACTCTATACAGTAGTGAGGCTCTATACAGTAGCTAGACTCTATACAGTAGCTAGACTCTATACAGTAGCTAGGCTCTATACAGTAGCTAGGCTCTATACAGTAGTGAGGCTCTATACAGTAGTGAGGCTCTATACAGTAGTGAGACTCTATACAGTAGCTAGACTCTATACAGTAGCTAGGCTCTATACAGTAGCTAGACTCTATACAGTAGCTAGGCTCTATACAGTAGCTAGGCTCTATACAGTAGCTAGACTCTATACAGTAGTGAGGCTCTATACAGTAGCTAGGCTCTATACAGTAGCTAGGCTCTATACAGTAGCTAGGCTCTATACAGTAGCTAGGCTCTATACAGTAGCTAGACTCTATACAGTAGCTAGACTCTATACAGTAGTGAGGCTCTATACAGTAGTGAGGCTCTATACAGTAGCTAGACTCTATACAGTAGCTAGACTCTATACAGTAGCGAGGCTCTATACAGTAGCTAGACTCTATACAGTAGCTAGACTCTATACAGTAGCTAGACTCTATACAGTAGCTAGGCTCTATACAGTAGTGAGGCTCTATACAGTAGTGAGGGTCTATACAGTAGCTAGGCTCTATACAGTAGTGAGGCTCTATACAGTAGCTAGACTCTATACAGTAGCTAGGCTCTATACAGTAGTGAGGCTCTATACAGTAGTGAGGCTCTATACAGTAGTGAGGCTCTATACAGTAGCTAGACTCTATACAGTAGCGAGGCTCTATACAGTAGTGAGGCTCTATACAGTAGTGAGGCTCTATACAGTAGTGAGGCTCTATACAGTAGTGAGGCTCTATACAGTAGAGAGGCTCTATACAGTAGCGAGGCTCTATACAGTAGCTAGACTCTATACAGTAGCTAGACTCTATACAGTAGCTAGACTCTATACAGTAGCTAGACTCTATACAGTAGTGAGGCTCTATACAGTAGTGAGGCTCTATACAGTAGCTAGGCTCTATACAGTAGTGAGGCTCTATACAGTAGCTAGACTCTATACAGTAGCTAGACTCTATACAGTAGTGAGGCTCTATACAGTAGCTAGACTCTATACAGTAGCTAGACTCTATACAGTAGCTAGACTCTATACAGTAGCTAGGCTCTATACAGTAGTGAGGCTCTATACAGTAGTGAGGGTCTATACAGTAGCTAGACTCTATACAGTAGCTAGGCTCTATACAGTAGTGAGGCTCTATACAGTAGCTAGACTCTATACAGTAGCTAGGCTCTATACAGTAGTGAGGCTCTATACAGTAGTGAGGCTCTATACAGTAGTGAGGCTCTATACAGTAGTGAGGCTCTATACAGTAGCTAGACTCTATACAGTAGCTAGGCTCTATACAGTAGTGAGGCTCTATACAGTAGTGAGGCTCTATACAGTAGTGAGGCTCTATACAGTAGTGAGGCTCTATACAGTAGAGAGGCTCTATACAGTAGCGAGGCTCTATACAGTAGCTAGACTCTATACAGTAGCTAGACTCTATACAGTAGCTAGACTCTATACAGTAGTGAGGCTCTATACAGTAGTGAGGCTCTATACAGTAGCTAGACTCTATACAGTAGCTAGGCTCTATACAGTAGTGAGGCTCTATACAGTAGCTAGACTCTATACAGTAGCTAGGCTCTATACAGTAGTGAGGCTCTATACAGTAGTGAGGCTCTATACAGTAGTGAGGCTCTATACAGTAGTGAGGCTCTATACAGTAGCTAGACTCTATACAGTAGCTAGACTCTATACAGTAGTGAGGCTCTATACAGTAGCTAGGCTCTATACAGTAGTGAGGCTCTATACAGTAGTGAGGCTCTATACAGTAGTGAGGCTCTATACAGTAGCTAGACTCTATACAGTAGTGAGGCTCTATACAGTAGTGAGGCTCTATACAGTAGCTAGACTCTATACAGTAGCTAGACTCTATACAGTAGTGAGGCTCTATACAGTAGCTAGACTCTATACAGTAGTGAGGCTCTATACAGTAGTGAGGCTCTATACAGTAGTGAGGCTCTATACAGTAGCTAGACTCTATACAGTAGTGAGGCTCTATACAGTAGTGAGGCTCTATACAGTAGTGAGGCTCTATACAGTAGCTAGACTCTATACAGTAGTGAGGCTCTATACAGTAGTGAGGCTCTATACAGTAGTGAGGCTCTATACAGTAGCTAGACTCTATACAGTAGTGAGGCTCTATACAGTAGTGAGGCTCTATACAGTAGTGAGGCTCTATACAGTAGCTAGACTCTATACAGTAGTGAGGCTCTATACAGTAGTGAGGCTATATACAGTAGTGAGGCTCTATACAGTAGTGAGGCTCTATACAGTAGTGAGGCTCTATACAGTAGTGAGGCTCTACAGTAGTGAGGCTCTATACAGTAGCTAGACTCTATACAGTAGTGAGGCTCTATACAGTAGCTAGACTCTATACAGTAGTGAGGCTCTATACAGTAGCTAGACTCTATACAGTAGCTAGACTCTATACAGTAGCTAGACTCTATACAGTAGTGAGGCTCTATACAGTAGTGAGGCTCTATACAGTAGCTAGGCTCTATACAGTAGTGAGGCTCTATACAGTAGTGAGGCTCTATACAGTAGTGAGGCTCTATACAGTAGCTAGACTCTATACAGTAGCTAGACTCTATACAGTAGCTAGACTCTATACAGTAGCTAGACTCTATACAGTAGTGAGGCTCTATACAGTAGCTAGGCTCTATACAGTAGTGAGGCTCTATACAGTAGCTAGGCTCTATACAGTAGTGAGGCTCTATACAGTAGTGAGGCTCTATACAGTAGCTAGGCTCTATACAGTAGTGAGGCTCTATACAGTAGTGAGGCTCTATACAGTAGTGAGGCTCTATACAGTAGCTAGACTCTATACAGTAGTGAGGCTCTATACAGTAGCTAGACTCTATACAGTAGCTAGACTCTATACAGTAGTGAGGCTCTACAGTAGTGAGGCTCTATACAGTAGCTAGACTCTATACAGTAGTGAGGCTCTATACAGTAGCTAGACTCTATACAGTAGCTAGACTCTATACAGTAGTGAGGCTCTATACAGTAGTGAGGCTCTATACAGTAGCTAGGCTCTATACATAGTAGTGAGGCTCTATACAGTAGCTAGACTCTATACAGTAGCTAGACTCTATACAGTAGTGAGGCTCTATACAGTAGTGAGGCTCTATACAGTAGTGAGGCTCTATACAGTAGTGAGGCTCTATACAGTAGTGAGGCTCTATACAGTAGCTAGACTCTATACAGTAGCTAGACTCTATACAGTAGCTAGACTCTATACAGTAGTGAGGCTCTATACAGTAGCTAGACTCTATACAGTAGCTAGACTCTATACAGTAGTGAGGCTCTATACAGTAGTGAGGCTCTATACAGTAGTGAGGCTCTATACAGTAGCTAGACTCTATACAGTAGCTAGACTCTATACAGTAGCTAGACTCTATACAGTAGCTAGACTCTATACAGTAGTGAGGCTCTATACAGTAGCTAGGCTCTATACAGTAGTGAGGCTCTATACAGTAGCTAGACTCTATACAGTAGTGAGGCTCTATACAGTAGTGAGGCTCTATACAGTAGTGAGGCTCTATACAGTAGTGAGGCTCTATACAGTAGTGAGGCTCTATACAGTAGTGAGGCTCTATACAGTAGCTAGACTCTATACAGTAGCTAGGCTCTATACAGTAGTGAGGCTCTATACAGTAGTGAGGCTCTATACAGTAGTGAGGCTCTATACAGTAGTGAGGCTCTATACAGTAGTGAGGCTCTATACAGTAGCTAGACTCTATACAGTAGCTAGACTCTATACAGTAGCTAGACTCTATACAGTAGTGAGGCTCTATACAGTAGCTAGACTATACAGTAGCTAGACTCTATACAGTAGCTAGACTCTATACAGTAGCTAGACTCTATACAGTAGTGAGGCTCTATACAGTAGCGAGGCTCTATACAGTAGCGAGGTTCTATACAGTAGCGAGCCTCTATACAGGCACCAGTTCGTTAGTTAGGATGTCAGGACAGCGATCACTCACCTCAGATTAGATGTTTTCTTCAACCAGCAGGACGTACAGGACATCCTCCAAACACCCGACAAGGCCAACATCCCAGTTATTTGCAAGAGGAAGAGACGCAGGTACAGAGGACACAAAGCGGGATGCCTCGTAAGGATCCGCAGAAGGCAACTGGGAAAGCTGCCGTTACCGTCAATATTACTCGCCAATGTGCAATCATTGGACAATAAACTAGACGAGGTACGATCACGAAAATCCTACCAACGGGACATCATACTCTGTAATATCTTATGTTTCACGGAATCATGGCTGAATGATGACATGGATATTCAGCTAGCGGGATATAAGCTGCACCGGCAGGATAGAACAGCACACTCCGGTAAGACGAGGGGGGGGGGGGGCGGTCTGTGAATATTTGTAAACAACAGCTGGTGCACGAAATCTAAGGAAGTCTAGATTTTGCTCGCCTGAAGTAGAGAATCTTGTGATAAAATACAGACCACACTATTTGCCTAGAGAGTTTTCAGCTATACTTTTCATGGCTGTTTATTTACCACCACAGACAGATGCTGGCACTAAGACCGCACTCAGTCAGCTGTATAAGGAAATAAGCAAACAGGAAACCACTCACCCAGAGGCGGCTCTCCTAGTGGCCGGAGACTTTAATGCAGGGAAACTTAAATCAGTTCTACCTCATTTCTACCAGCATATTAAATATATGCAATACCTTGCCAGCAGCATACCACATTGCATACCACTGCTGGCTTGCTTCTGAAGCTAAGCAGGGTTGGTCCTGGATGGGAGACCAGATGCTGCTGGAAGTGGTGTTGGAGGGCCAGTAGGAGACACACTTTCCTCTGGTCTAAAAAATATCCCAATGCCCCAGGGCAGTGATTGGGGACACTGCCCTGTGAAGGGTGCCATCTTTCGGATGGGACGTTAAACGGGTGTCCTGACTCTCTGCGATCATTAAAGATCCCATGGCACTTACCGTAAGAGTAGGGGTGTTAACCCCGGTGTCCTGGCTAAATTCCCAATCTGGCCATCAAACCATCATGGTCACCTAATAATCCCCAGTTTACAATTGGCTCATTCATCCCCCTCCTGTCACCTGTACCTATTCCCCAGGTTGTTGCTGCAAATGAGAATGTGTTCTCAGTCAACTTACCTGGTAAAATAACAGATAAATAAACAATTCTAGATCACCTGTACTCCACACACGCGTACAAAGCTCTCCCTCACCCTCCATTTGGTAAATCCGACCAATTCTATCCTCCTGATTCCTGCTTACAAGCAAAAATTAAAGCAGGAAGCACCAGTGACTCAGTCTATAAAAAAGTGGTCAGGTGAAGCAGATGCTAAACTACAGGACTGTTTTGCTATCACAGACTGGAACATGTTCCAGAATTCTTCCGATGGCATTGAGGAGTACACCACATCAGTCACTGGCTTCATCAATAAGTATATCGAGGACGTCGTCCCCACAGTGACTGTACGTACATACCCCAACCAGAAGCCATGGATTACAGGCAACATTCCCACTGAGCTAAAGGGTAGAGCTGCCGCTTTCAAGGTGCGGAACTCTAACCCGGAAGCTTATAAGAAATCCTGCTATGCCCTCCGATGAACCATCAAACAGGCAAAGCGTCAATACAGGGCTAAGATTGAATCATACTACACCGACTCCGACGCTCGTCAGATGTGGCAGGGCTTGCAAACTATTACGGACTACAAATGGAAACACAGCCGCGTCACAGTCACTTCTATGCTAGCTTCGAGGCAAGCAACACTGAGGCATGCATGAGAGCATCAGCTGTTCCAGACGACTGTGTGATCACGCTCTCCGTAGCTGACGTGAGTAAGATATTTTAAACAGGTCATTATTCACAAGGCTGCGGGGCCAGACGGTTTACCAGGACATGTGCTCCGGGCATGTGCTGACCAACTGGCAGGTGTCTTCACTGACATTTTCAACATGTCCCTGATTGAGTCTGTAATACCAACATGTTTCAAGCAGACCACCATAGTCCCTGTGCCCAAGAACATTTGTTCTGCCTAAATGACTACAGACCCGTAGCACTCACGTCTGTAGCCATGAAGTGCTTTGAAAGACTGGTAATGGCTCACATCAACACCATTATCCCAGAAACGCTAGACCCACTCCAATTTGCATACCGCCCAAACAGATCCACAGATGATGCAATCTCTATTGCACTCCACACTGCCCTTTCCCACCTGGACAAAAATAACACCTACGTGAGAATGCTGTTCATTGACTACAGCTCAGCGTTCAACACCATAGTACCCTCAAAGTTCATCACTAAGCTAAGGATCCTGGGACTAAACACCTCCCTCTGCCACTGAATCCTGGACTTCCTGACGGGCCGTCCCTAGGTGGTGAGGGTAGGTAACAACACATCTGCCACGCTGATCCTCAACACTGGAGCCCCTCAGGGGTGCGTGCTCAGTCCCCTGCTGTACTCCCTGTTCACCCACGACTGCATGGCCACGCACGACTCCAACACCATCATTAAGTTTGCAGATGACACAACAGTGGTAGGTCTGATCACCGACAACGACGAGACAGCCTATAGGGAAGAGGTCAGAGACCTAGCCGGGTGGTGCCAGAATAACAACCTATCCCTTAACGTAACCAATACTATGGAGATGATTGTGGACTACAGGAAAAGGAGGACCGAGCACGCCCCCATTCTCATCGACAGGGCTTTAGTGGAGCAGGTTGAGAGCTTCAAGTTCCTTGGTGTCCACATCACCAACAAACTAACATGGTCCAAACACACCAAGACAGTCGTGAAGAGGGCACGACAAAGCCTAATCCCCCTCAGGAAACTAAAAAGATTTGGCATGGGTCCTGAGATCCTCGAAAGGTTCTACAGCTGCAACTTCGAGAGCACCTGACTAGTTGCATCACTGCCTGGTACGGCAACTGCTTGGCGTGTCATTGAAATTACGTTGAACCAACGTGGAATAGACGTTGAATTGATGTCTGCCCAGTGGATTAATAGTATTTATTCACTTGTTGGGCAGATGACTGACAATCCTCCCTCCCTCTCTGTGTCTCTGTCTCTTTCCATCTCTCCCCCCAGACCATCCGAGGTGCACCCAGAGCCTCCTGTTGGTGCTCCTGAGGGCCCGTCAGAGGCTGAAGCTGGGTACCTGCAGGTGCTGGACAGTGAGGGTCGACCCTTGTGTCTGTCCTGCCACAAGGCCTGTGGGTCCACCGGAGGAGCCTGGGACACCTGCTTCTGTAGCCAGACGTAAGTAGCAGTATCATCAAAGTAAAGCCAAGTTCACCCATCAGTGGTGTTGTATACCCTGCTATTATTAGTGTTGCCTCGTAGGCCTACTGCGTTCCTTAATTAAAGCTCTACAAAGAAAACATAAAGTTATTCTGTTGTATTCTACTTAGGTGTCAGGAGGAGTTCCAGCTGCGCTCCAGCCAGGCCTACATGCGTGCCCGGGTACTGCAGACGGAGCAGGGGGTGTGTCAGAGCTGCGGCCTGCAAGCCCACCAGCTGTACCTGAAGGTCCGCGACGCCCCGCCCACACACAGGAAGGAGATGCTAGAGAACACCGGGCTGGCCCAGCTGTCACTCAAACAGGTTGGTTGTTTTGGATGTCTTTAGCCCCCCAGGTCTGTGATACAGAGAGGGACCTAGTAGCATTCCATTACTCTGTATGGGGGGACCTAGGAGCATTCCATTACTCTGTATGGGGTCTGACCTACACTACCTGAGCTCTCTTAGTCGGGATACAGTCTTCTACATGACTTTATGAGCCCTTTACAGACATGAGCTTTTTAAAGGTGCACAAATCTACAGACAGAGAGAACAGTCATACTATTCATGTGGGTTGATTTTCAACTGGATTTATCAAGAGCAGTATCATCTCTCTCTTCTCAAATTAGCATATCACACTACTGAAGTTTTACAGAAAACACTGAAATGGAAAGGACCCATTTAGACATTTGAAGCCACTTCTGATATAAAGCAGCGTGTGTAGTGTGGAGAACAGACGGGTGTCACCTGTTCCAACTAATCCCCTGGATCTGGGGAGACCACTAAAGGCTTTAGTAGACATTATATTATACACTGGGAGAGGAGGGGGAGAACACAGAGAAGAGACTGAAATGAGAGGGACTCAGTCCTCTCTACTACTGACTGACACTTATCTTCCCTGGAAACTGCTGCTTTGTGCTGGGGGAAGATAAACCATTAGATGTGTGGGTGGAGGGGGTGTGGGTGTGGATGACGGGTGTGTGTGGAGGGGGTGTACTGTACTGTGGACACACAAGTTCCTCTCTCAACCTGTGTGCGTGTGTGACTTCCTCTCTCTCGGCTCACAGTAAATAGATTGGCCAGTACTGTCAGATCCTCCATGGATTTCTCCCACAGCTCAACCTCACCTCAGCCAAGAGCCTGTTAGATTTGGCTCTGCCATTTCTACTGGAAAGACCTTCTGCCTTCTCGCTCACAGATCAATGGATGGATTTGGCCTAACACTAACAGGACCTCAGTACTGCACAGAAACCACCGATAACAACTGCTGATTAACGCATTGTATTGGTGCGCTGTATAGGAGGTCTGAGGACTCTAGCTTTAGTAAAGGCTTTCTAAGGCATTAGTAGACCAGTGGGGGAATGCAGAGTGAATGTTCTGTATGGACCGAGGAGGGGGTGGAGGTGGGTCGGTAGTCGTGGTGGAACGGAGCTTGTTCCTGAGTACAGCTTTGCTTTTCTTCTCCTCTGTGGGTATGTGACCCCCCCCCCGGTTCTCTTGTGGCTAATGTTGGGAGAGCGCTACTCTATCTACCGCTTCTACCCAGGAATGGAGATTGATTTCTGGGCTGAATCGTCCCCAGGGTTCCCCTTCTCTGGCTCTTTCCACATAAAATGGTGAAAAGAAAAGGCTTAGCTTCAAATTGAAATGCCTCCATTTTGGTTCTAGTGTTCCCCAGCTCCAGGCCATAGAACTAGAATTACAGGCGTTTGGTTTCCTACCTGTTCCCAGAGTCCCCAGCTCCAGGCCATAGAACTAGAATTACAGGCGTTTGGTTTCCTACCTGTTCCCAGAGTCCCCAGCTCCAGGCCATAGAACTAGAATTACAGGCGTTTGGTTTCCTACCTGTTCCCAGAGTCCCCAGCTCCAGGCCATAGAACTAGAATTACAGGCGTTTGGTTTCCTACCTGTTCCCAGAGTCCCCAGCTCCAGGCCATAGAACTAGAATTACAGGCGTTTGGTTTCCTACCTGTTCCCAGAGTCCCCAGCTCCAGGCCATAGAACTAGAATTACAGGCGTTTGGTTTCCTACCTGTTCCCAGAGTCCCCAGCTCCAGGCCATAGAACTAGAATTACAGGCGTTTGGTTTCCTACCTGTTCCCAGAGTCCCCAGCTCCAGGCCATAGAACTAGAATTACAGGCGTTTGGTTTCCTACCTGTTCCCAGAGTCCCCAGCTCCAGGCCATAGAACTAGAATTACAGGCGTTTGGTTTCCTACCTGTTCCCAGAGTCCCCAGCTCGTTCTCTTACATTAGAGCCTTGTCATTCTCTCTGTCTGAAGACAGACAGGCGGAGGCAATGTGATGCTGACACGGGAAGGCTGACAAGATCCTATTATGAAAAACACATGGACAAAACTCACAAGGGATTTTACAAATATTTCTTACACCAAATTGTTTTTTTTACCCATTTGAGCTATTAAAACTGTACATTATATAATCATTATACTACCTCCTTTACTGAGAAATGTGTTTATTAAAGCTGTCTGTGTTGTGTCCAGCTGAATGAGATGATCCGTGCCCCCGTGGAGGGTCAGTTCTGGCAGGTGGACCACATCCGACCCGTCTACAGTGGGGGAGGACAGTGTTCCCTGGACAACCTACAGACACTCTGCACTGTCTGCCACAGAACCGTAAGAGTCCAGTACACACAGACACACACACACACACCATCACACACAAACACACAGTGTTCCCTGGACAACCTACAGACACTCTGCAATGTCTGCCACAGAACCGTAAGAGTCCAGTACACACAGACACACACAGACACACCATCACACACAAACACACAGTGTTCCCTGGACAACCTACAGACACTCTGCACCGTCTGCCAGAGAACCGTAAGAGTTGAGTACACACTGACACACACACACACCATCACACACAGACACACACACACCATCACACACAGACACACAGTGTTCCCTGGACAACCTACAGACACACACACACACACACCATCACACACAGACACACAGTGTTCCCTGGACAACCTACAGACACTGCACCGTCTGCCACAGAACCACAAGGGTCCTGGTCCCCGTTCCTCTGTGTCGACATAAACACTCAGTCCCACATGGTGCTTCATTACACCCATATGCCCCCTCAAACCACCACCATAATATCATACCATACCATGTTATAATATCATACCATGTTATAATATAATACACCACCATGTTATAATATAATACACCACCATGTTATAATATAATACACCACCATGTTACAATACACCACCATGTTATAATATCATAGCATGTTATAATACCATACCATGTTATAATATCACACCATGTTATAATATCATAGCATGTTATATTACCATGTTATAATACCATACCATGTTATCATACCATACCATGTTATAATATCATACCATGTTATAATATAATACCATGTTATAATATCATACCATGTTATAATATCATACCATGTTATAATATCATACCATGTTATAATATCATACCATGTTATAATACCATACCATGTTATAATACACCACCATGTTATAATAGCATGTTATAATATCATACCATGTTATAATATCATACCATGTTATAATACACCACCATGTTATAATATAATACCATGTTATAATATAATACCATGTTATAATATAATACACCACCATGTTATAATATAATACCATGATATAATACAATACCATGTTATAGTATAATAGACCACCATGTTATAATATAATACCATGTTATAGTATAATACCATGTTATAATATAATATCATGTTATAATATAATACCATGTTATAATGTAATACCATGTTATAATATAATACCATGTTATAGTATAATACCATGATATAATATAATACCATGTTATAATATCATACCATGTTATAATATAATACCATGTTATAATACTGTGTTATAATATAATACACCACCATGTTATAATGTAATACCATGTGATATTACCATGTTATAATGTAATACCATGTTATAGTATAATATGTTATAGTATAATACCATGTTATAGTATAATATGTTATAGTATAATACCATGTTATAGTATAATATGTTATAGTATAATACCATGTTATAGTATAATACCATGTTATAGTATAATATGTTATAGTATAATATGTTATAGTATAATATCATGTTATAGTATAATACACCAACATGTTATAATTTAATACCATGTTACAGTATAAAGTGGTCCTTTGTTGTTTTACAGAGGACAGAGTACTGATGACAGTAGGCTGTTTGTTTTACAGAGGACAGAGTACTGATGACAGTAGGCTGTTTGTTTTACAGAGGACAGAGTATTGATGACAGTAGTGTTTGTTTTACAGAGGACAGAGTATTAATGACAGTAGGCTGTGTGTTTTACAGAGGACAGAGTATTGATGACAGTAGGCTGTGTGTTTTACAGAGGACGGAGTATTGATGACAGTAGGCTGTGTGTTTTACAGAGGACAGAGTATTGATGACAGTAGGCTGTGTGTTTTACAGAGGACGGAGTACTGATGACAGTAGGCTGTGTGTTTTGCAGAGGACAGAGTATTGATGACCGTAGGCTGTGTGTTTTACAGAGGACAGAGTATTGATGACAGTAGGCTGTGTGTTTTACAGAGGACAGAGTATTAATGACAGTAGGCTGTGTGTTTTGCAGAGGACAGAGTATTGATGACAGTAGGCTGTGTGTTTTGCAGAGGACAGAGTATTGATGACAGTAGGCTGTGTGTTTTGCAGAGGACAGAGTACTGATGACAGTAGGCTGTGTGTTTTACAGAGGACAGAGTACTGATGACAGTAGGCTGTGTGTTTTACAGAGGACAGAGTATTGATGACAGTAGGCTGTGTGTTTTACAGAGGACAGAGTACTGATGACAGTAGGCTGTGTGTTTTGCAGAGGACAGAGTACTGATGACAGTAGGCTGTGTGTTTTGCAGAGGACAGAGTATTGATGACAATAGGCTGTATGTTTTGCAGAGGACAGAGTATTAATGACAGTAGGCTGTGTGTTTTGCAGAGGACAGAGTATTGATGACAGTAGGCTGTGTGTTTTGCAGAGGACAGAGTATTGATGACAGTAGGCTGTGTGTTTTGCAGAGGACAGAGTACTGATGACAGTAGGCTGTGTGTTTTACAGAGGACAGAGTACTGATGACAGTAGGCTGTGTGTTTTACAGAGGACAGAGTACTGATGACAGTAGGCTGTGTGTTTTACAGAGGACAGAGTATTGATGACAGTAGGCTGTGTGTTTTGCAGAGGACAGAGTACTGATGACAGTAGGCTGTGTGTTTTGCAGAGGACAGAGTATTGATGACAATAGGCTGTGTGTTTTGCAGAGGACAGAGTATTGATGACAGTAGGCTGTGTGTTTTACAGAGGACAGAGTACTGATGACAGTAGGCTGTTTGTTTTGCAGAGGACAGAGTACTGATGACAGTAGGCTGTGTGTTTTACAGAGGACAGAGTACTGATGACAGTAGGCTGTTTGTTTTGCAGAGGACAGAGTATTGATGACAGTAGGCTGTGTGTTTTGCAGAGGACAGAGTATTGATGACAGTAGGCTGTGTGTTTTACAGAGGACAGAGTACTGATGACAGTAGGCTGTTTGTTTTGCAGAGGACAGAGTACTGATGACAGTAGGCTGTGTGTTTTACAGAGGACAGCTCAGCAAGCCAAGGACAGAAGCCAGGTGAAGAAAGGACTGGCAGCCTCCAAGGTGGCTTCAGACATCACTCGCTTCTTCATAAAGAAATGAACATTAAAACCAAATGTTTTCCTCAACCAAGGAAGGAGGGAAAGTCAGGAGTACTGAGTGACATAGGAAGGATGTTTCTTCAGTGTGTTGTCATCTCTGTGAAGAAGGCTACATGTCACAGTTGGTTCTCAATGCTGCCACTGCTGTCCATGTTATGGATTCACCAGCAATCCAATGTAGACGAACATCGCCTCCTTCCTTTAATGACACCATGTTCAAGTTGGATCATTGAGAGTGTTGACGTGAAGACTGTTCTTTCAGGGTTGTTTTTGTTGAGTTACCTGAATAGATTTGACTAAACAATGCTGCCTGTATCAAATGCAAATGTTCCAAATGAGCAGCTACGCTCCTTCCCATGTTGTCCCCGAACCGTCAGCAGTGAGCCTGGGTTGATTTATAACGGGCTTATCTAGCTCAGATACAGGCTGAACTGAACCAAGCTGGGCAGGCTGCTGCCTGTTTGAATTGCCAGCCTGCCTGCATGCCTGCCGAGCGCTCGCTGCTATTTTAGGTTGTGCAAACTTGGTAGAAAAACCCTGATATGTGTGATGCTCTAGTTTACATCTTGACAGGATATCACAAGTGTTTTCCTTCATGTCCTCTACATGTAGTCTAGATGATAGTGTCTTTATGTCCTCTACATGTAGTCTAGTGTCTTTATGTCCTCTACATGTAGTCTAGTGTCTTTATGTCCTCTACATGTAGTCTAGTTGATAGTGTCTTTATGTCCTCTACATGTAGTCTAGATGATAGTGTCTTTATGTCCTCTACATGTAGTCTAGATGATAGTGTCTTCATGTCCTCTACATGTAGTCTAGTTGATAGTGTCTTTATGTCCTCTACATGTAGTCTAGTTGATAGTGTCTTTATGTCCTCTACATGTAGTCTAGTTGATAGTGTCTTTATGTCCTCTACATGTAGTCTAGTTGATAGTGTCTTTATGTCCTCTACATGTAGTCTAGTTGATAGTGTCTTTATGTCCTCTACATGTAGTCTAGATGATAGTGTCTTTATGTCCTCTACATGTAGTCTAGATGATAGGTTTTCTGTGATGTCTACTGTTTTAGCTGGAGTCTTGGATTTGTTAGACTGAGCATGAATGGATGAACAAACTCGACTGAAATGAAAATAAAACTCTATTATTCTCCTGTTGAGTGATCTGTTGTCTGTGTGGTTGTGGTGGTTGTTTCAAAGTCAAACGTCTCAGGAGTTTATATATATATATATATTTATTTATTTTTACCTTTTATTTAATTAGGCAAGTAAGTCGGTAACAAATTCTTATTTTACAATGACGGCCTACCCCTGCCAAACCCTCCCTAACCCGGACGACGCTGGGCCAAATTGTGCGCCGCCCTATGGGACTCCCGGTTGTGATACAGCGGGATTGAACCAGGGTCTGGAGTGTAGGAGGGCTTTCCCAGGCAAACCATTGTACCGTTATTAGGAATGTACAGAACTGCATCTCACAGCATAAAATGTACTGTGCAAATGTGCATCGCTTAAAGTCCATCAGAAAGGTACTAATATCCACATTCTGACATGTCGATCCATCTTCCTGCCCCCCTGTGTTCTTCTGAAAGGACTTAACTCAATAAAGAAGAAAGAGAGAGGAAGGAAAGGTTACTATGGAAACAGTAGACCTGTGTGTTGGTGATCGGCATTGCGGAGGCAGAATATTGAATCATTTTCACAGCTCCTCTGTTTAGAGTTCAGGCTACAGATCAGCAGCTGGCTGGCTGCAATCAATCTCACCAGCCTTCTGTCTGTATCAGTCTGCCATCAGAGTATCTCACCAGCCTCATGTCTGTATCAGTCTGCCCTTCAGAGTATCTCACCAGCCTCCTGTCTGTATCAGTCTGCCATCAGAGTATCTCACCAGCCTCATGTCTGTATCAGTCTGCCCTTCAGAGTATCTCACCAGCCTTCTGTCTGTATCAGTCTGCCATCAGAGTATCTCGCCAGCCTCCTGTCTGTATCAGTCTGCCATCAGAGTATCTCACCAGCCTTCTGTCTGTATCAGTCTGCCATCAGAGTATCTCACCAGCCTCCTGTCTGTATCAGTCTGCCATCAGAGTATCTCACCAGCCTCCTGTCTGTATCAGTCTGCCCTTCAGAGTATCTCACCAGCCTCCTGTCTGTATCAGTCTGCCATCAGAGTATCTCACCAGCCTCCTGTCTGTATCAGTCTGCCATCAAAGTATCTCTACTCAACACTGTCTCAGGTGGTCCATCCAGCTCGTTGGGACAGTGGGAACATGAGTCGGCCATGTTGGTTCTGGGAGTTTGCAGCTGAGCTTGCAGATCTTGATCCCAACCCTCCTGATAGAATAAATCCACACCAGACCTGGTTGACTGGCTCAGACCAGACAAAGGAGAAAGGAGGATGATGTGCACAGAGAATGGAACCTCAGTATCCCTAATACAGCTCATGTCAACCAATCACATCAGATAAAGGTATCCCCAGCCCAGCTAAGACCACTTCTAGTCTGGAATGCTAACTTCAAGGTTCAGCATTGTTTCAACTGAGCTTCTCAGTTTCGATTCCATGCGAGACCACTAACAGCTTTATCGGGAGCCTTGTGCCTCGTCCTCAGTCCTCTACATCTGCTGCAGGGCTCCAGCCAGGTCTCCACTTAATATGGTCTCTTTATCGGGAGCCTTGTGCCTCATCCTCAGTCCTCTACATCTGCTGCAGGGCTCCAGCCAGGTCTCCACTTAATATGGCTGTTGACCCTCTGTTGTCTGTCTGACTGAGCCGGCAGGCTCGCTTTGAGTACTGGTCATCTCACAGGGAGGCAGCATCCTGACACGCTCTTTCTGTCCCTGTCCTGTCAGCCAGCGCTCCACTTCCTGCTTTCTGTCCCTGTCCTGTCAGCCAGCGCTCCACTGCCTGCTTTCTGTCCCTGTCCTGACAGCCAGCGCTCTACTGCCTGCTTTCTGTCCCTGTCCTGACAGCCAGCGCTCTACTGCCTGCTTTCTGTCCCTGTCCTGTCAGCCAGCGCTACACTGCCTGCTTTCTGTCCCTGTCCTGACAGCCAGCGCTCTACTGCCTGCTTTCTGTCCCTGTCCTGACAGCCAGCGCTCTACTGCCTGCTTTCTGTCCCTGTCCTGTCAGCCAGCGCTACACTGCCTGCTTTCTGTCCCTGTCCTGTCAGCCAGCGCTACACTGCCTGCTTTCTGTCCCTGTCCTGACAGCCAGCGCTCTACTGCCTGCTTTCTGTCCCTGTCCTGACAGCCAGCGCTCTACTGCCTGCTTTCTGTCCCTGTCCTGACAGCCAGCGCTCCACTGCCTGCTTTCTTCGGTCCACACCTGTAGATGGATGCAACTTTACAAATGTTACTGCAGCCGGGCCTCTCTCTCCCTCCACTCATACGGCTCCCTGCTTCTTTTATTACACTCAAGCCAGGAGGGAGGATTGGGGGGGAGAACTTTAATAACGCCAAGCCCAGACGGAGGGAGCCGTATGGAGCGTCCTGGCATCAGATGAAGACGTGCGGCTGCATCGCGGCGTTCTCTCTCTTCCCAGAGGGCCCGTTGATTAAAGAGCAGCCAGAGTCACGTGATGCTTCGTCTGTTTGTGTTGGGTAAACTCCAGACCCTCCCGCCAGGCCCTGGGAAAAACAATATCACTGTCAGTTGGTGTTAAGAAAGGAGAACAGTCCACAGTAACAGAGGTAGTAGTCTATCTCCACTGTCCATCCTGTCTGTCTGATGGGTGGTTAGCTTTGCTATAACTGTCTGATAGCCTTTGCAAATTACATTTAGAGAAAATCAAATTAAGCTTGTCACATGCGCCGAATACAACAAGTGTAGACTTTACTGTGAAATGCTGACTTACAAGCCCTTAACCAACTGCAGTTCAAGAAGAGTTAAGAAAATATTTACCAAGTAGGCTACAATAAAAAGTTAAAATAACAAGTAACACAATAATAATAACAACAATGAGGCTATATATACAGGGGGCACCTGTACCGAGTCAGTGTGGGGGGATATATACAGGGGGCACCTGTACCGAGTCAGTGTGGAGGCTATATACAGGGGGCACCTGTACCGAGTCAGTGTGGGGGGTATATACAGGGGGCACCTGTACCGAGTCAGTGTGGGTGGTATATACAGGGGGCACCTGTACCGAGTCAGTGTGGGTGGTATATACAGGGGGCACCTGTACCGAGTCAGTGTGGGGGGGTATATACAGGGGGCACCTGTACCGAGTCAGTGTGGAGGCTATATACAGGGGGCACCTGTACCGAGTCAGTGTGGGGGGTATATACAGGGGGCACCTGTACCGAGTCAGTGTGGGTGGTATATACAGGGGGCACCTGTACCGAGTCAGTGTGGGGGGGTATATACAGGGGGCACCTGTACCGAGTCAGTGTGGGGGGGTATATACAGGGGGCACCTGTACCGAGTCAGTGTGGGGGGGTATATACAGGGGGCACCTGTACCGAGTCAGTGTGGGGGGTATATACAGGGGGCACCTGTACCGAGTCAGTGTGGGGGGGTATATACAGGGGGCACCTGTACCGAGTCAGTGTGGGGGGTATATACAGGGGGCACCTGTACCGAGTCAGTGTGCAGGGGTATATACAGGGGGCACCTGTACCGAGTCAGTGTGGGGGGATATATACAGGGGGCACCTGTACCGAGTCAGTGTGGGGGGTATATACAGGGGGCACCTGTACCGAGTCAGTGTGGAGGCTATATACAGGGGGCACCGGTACCGAGTCAGTGTGCGGGGGTATATACAGGGGGCACCTGTACCGAGTCAGTGTGGGGGGGTATATACAGGGGGCACCTGTACCGAGTCAGTGTGGGGGGTATATACAGGGGGCACCTGTACCGAGTCAGTGTGCAGGGATATATACAGGGGGCACCGGTACCGAGTCAGTGTGGGGGGGTATATATCAGGGGGCACCTGTACCGAGTCAGTGTGGGGGGTATATACAGGGGGCACCGGTACTGTGTCAGTGTGCAGGGGTACAGGCTAGTTGAGGTAATCTGTACATGTAGGTGGGGGTGAAGTGACTATGCATAGGTAACAAACAAACAGCGAGTAGCAGCAGTGTACAAAAGGGAGGGGGGTCAATGTAAATTGTCCGGTGGCGATTTTATGAACTGTTCAGCAGTCTAATGGCTTGGGGGTAAAAGCTGTTGAGGAGCCTTTGGGTTCCTGACTTGGTGCTCCGGTATCGCATGCCGTGAGGTAGCAGAGAACACAGTCTAGAACTTGGGTGACTGGAGTCTCTGACAATTTTATGGGCTTTCCTCTGACACTGCCTATGATATAGGTCCTGGATTACAACGGGAAGCTTGGCCCCAGTGATGTACTGGGCCGGACGCACTACCCCCTGTAGCGCCTTACGGTCAGATGCCGAGCAGTTGCCATACCAGGCAGTGATGCAACTGGTCAGGATGCTCTCGATGGTGCAGCTGTAGAACCTTTTAAGGATCTGGGGACCCATGCCAAATCTTTTCAGTCTCCTGAGGGGGAATAGGTTTTGTCGTGCCCTCTTCACGACTGTCTTGGTATGTTTGGACCATGTTAGTTTGTTGGCGATGTGGACACCAAGGAACTTGAAACTCTTGACCCACTCCACTACAGCCCTGTCAATGTTAATGGGGGCCTGTTCGACCTGCCTTTTCCTGTAGTCCACAATCAGCTCCTTTGTCTTGCTCACTTTGAGGGAGAGGTTGTTGTCCTGACACCACACTGCCAGTTCTCAGACCTCCTCCCTATAGGTTCCCTTATCGTTGTCGGTGATCAGGCCACTGTTGTGTCGTCAGCAAACTTAATGATGGTGTTGATGTCGTGTTTGGCCACGCAGTCGTGGGTGAACAGGGAATACAGGAGGGGACTAAGTACACACCCCTAGGGGCCCCAGTGTTGAGGATCAGCATGTCAGACGTGTTGTTGCCTACTCTTACCACCTGGGGGCGGCCCGTCAGGAAGTCCAGGATATACAGTAACCATCCTTCCAGTACCATACAGGGAGGTGATCTCTAGATGGGATATACAGTAACCATCCTTCCAGTACCATACAGGGAGGTGATCTCTAGATGGGATATACAGTAACCATCCTTCCAGTACCATACAGGGAGGTGATCTCTAGATGGGATATACAGTAACCATCCTCCCAGTACCATACAGGGAGGTGATCTCTAGATGGGATATACAGTAACCATCCTTCCAGTACCATACAGGGAGGTGATCTCTAGATGGGATATACAGTAACCATCCTCCCAGTACCATGCAGGGAGGTGATCTCTAGATGGGATATACAGTAACCATCCTTCCAGTACCATACAGGGAGGTGATCTCTAGATGGGATATACAGTAACCATCCTTCCAGTACCATACAGGGAGGTGATCTCTAGATGGGATATACAGTAACCATCCTTCCAGTACCATACAGGGAGGTGATCTCTAGATGGGATATACAGTAACCATCCTTCCAGTACCATACAGGGAGGTGATCTCTAGATGGGATATACAGTAACCATCCTTCCAGTACCATACAGGGAGGTGATCTCTAGATGGGATTTACAGTAACCATCCTTCCAGTACCATACAGGGAGGTGATCTCTAGATGGGATTTACAGTAACCATCCTTCCAGTACCATACAGGGAGGTGATCTCTAGATGGGATATACAGTAACCATCCTCCCAGTACCATACAGGGAGCAGATATCTTTCAGGTGCTAAACCAAAGCCTGTTAAATGATAGACCATCCCTGGCTAAGCGTATTTATTGAAGAGGCTCTCTGTAGTCTACCTCCAGGATGTGTTGCATGCAGAGAAGAGGATGAAGACCAAAAACACAATCAATTCACAAAGTAATGGATCCAGGGAAAGAGAGGACAAGGTGCTTAGTATCATTCATACATTTCCCAGTCGGTGGTAGATTCATTTATATTGCTGTAGCAATACATACCTTAATGCTATTCGTTATAGCTCATGTGACGAGAGAGAAGAGCAGTTCAATTCTACAACCACCTAAAAGGAAGTGATTACCAAACCTTCCATAATAAGGCCATCACCTACAAAGCGATGAACCTGGAGAAGAGTCCCCTAAGCAAGCTGGTCCTGGGGCTCTGTTCACAGACACCACAAGAGTCTCAGGACATCAACACAATTAGACCTAATCAAATCATGAGAAAACAAAAATATAATTACTTTGACATATTGGAAAGAATTAACAAAAAAACAGTCAACTAGAATGCTATTTGGCCCTAAACAGAGACTACACAGTGGCAGAATACCTGACCACTGTGACTGACCCAAACTTAAGGAAAGCTTTGACTATGTACAGACTCAGTGAGCATAGCCTTGTTATTGAGAAAGGCCGCCATAGGTAGACATGGCTCTCAAGAGAAGACATGCATGTGCTCACTGCCCACAAAATGAGGTGGAAACTAAGCTGCACTTCCTAACCTCCTGCCAAATGTATGACCATATTAGAGATACATATTTCCCTCAGATTACACAGATCCACAAATGTCACAATGTGACATCACAGCATGAAGATTTGTAACCTGTTGCCACTAGAAAAGGTCAACCAGTGAAGAACAAACACCAATGTAAATACAACCCATATTTGTTTTTTATTTTCCCTTTTGCACTTTAACTATTTGCACATCACTACAACACTGTATATAGACATAATATGACATTTGAAATGTCTCTATTCCTTTGGAACTTCTGTGAGTGTAATGTTTACTGTTAATTTTTGTTTATTTCACTTTTGTTTTATCTATTTCACTTGCTTTGGCAATGTAAACATGTTTCCCATGCCAATAAAGCCCCTCAAATTGAATTGAAAGAGAGAGGGGGGGGGAGAGGTCCTTAGTATCATTACTGAGCTACAGACAGACAGACAGACAGACAGACAGAGAGCAGTCTGAACACCTCTGTCACCCCTGGATACAGACACCCCATCACCACTTTCTGCACCTCTTCAATCACCCCTTCACCCTGCCTGTCACCTGCCTAATGAACACACAGCCAATGACATGCATTTAATGAGGACCAGACCTGTCCACAGTCGTCCACACAGTGGCTGTGAGAAGAGATTAGACACAGAACACAGTCCTTTTCACACTACAGCTACACAACACAAACTACTGTACACTGAAATAACCCAAGTTAATCTGATCTCCTCAGACTAGTCTGAATCAATTCAGTTTGAAATGGGTTCAAGGTAAGGATTACCTCCATAGTAACACTGGTCCAAGGTAAGGATTACCTCCATAGTAACCCTGGCCCAAGGTAAGGACTACCTCCATAGTAACCCTGGTCCAAGGTAAGGACTACCTCCATAGTAACCCTGGTCCAAGGTAAGGACTACCTTCATAGTAACCCTGGTCCAAGGTAAGGACTACCTCCATAGTAACCCTGGTCCAAGGTAAGGACTACCTCCATAGTAACCCTGGTCCAAGGTAAGGATTACCTCCATAGTAACCCTGGTCCAAGGTAAGGACTACCTCCATAGTAACACTGGTCCAAGGTAAGGACTACCTCCATAGTAACACTGGTCCAAGGTAAGGACTACCTCCATAGTAACCCTGGTCCAAGGTAAGGACTACCTCCATAGTAACCCTGGTCCAAGGTAAGGACTACCTCCATAGTAACCCTGGTCCAAGGTAAGGACTACCTCCATAGTAACCCTGGTCCAAGGTAAGGACTACCTTCATAGTAACCCTGGTCCAAGGTAAGGACTACCTCCATAGTAACCCTGGTCCAAGGTAAGGACTACCTTCATAGTAACCCTGGTCCAAGGTAAGGACTACCTCCATAGTAACCCTGGTCCAAGGTAAGGACTACCTCCATAGTAACCCTGGTCCAAGGTAAGGACTACCTCCATAGTAACCCTGGTCCAAGGTAAGGACTACCATAGTAACCCTGGCCCAAGGTAAAGACTACCTCCATAGTAACCCTGGTCCAAGGTAAGGACTACCTCCATAGTGGAGGGAGGAGGTGAGAAGACTTCTGTTGGAGGGAGGAGGTGAAGAGACTTCTGGTGGAGGGAGGAGGTGAGGAGACTTTTAGTGGAGGGAGGAGGTGAGGAGACTTCTGGTGGAGGGAGGAGGTGAGGAGACTTCTGGTGGAGGGAGGAGGTGAGAAGACTTCTGGTGGAGGGAGGAGGTGAAGAGACTTAGTGGAGGGAGGAGGTGAGGAGACTTTTAGTGGAGGGAGGAGGTGAGGAGACTTCTGGTGGAGGGAGGAGGTGAGGAGACTTCTGGTGGAGGGAGGAGGTGAAGAGACTTCTGGTGGAGGGAGGAGGTGAAGAGACTTCTGGTGGAGGGAGGAGGTGAGGAGACTTCTGGTGGAGGGAGGAGGTGAGGAGACTTCTGGTGGAGGGAGGAGGTGAGGAGACTTCTGGGGTGGAGGGAGGAGATGAGGAGACTTTTGGTGGAGGGGGAGGTGAGGAGACTTTTGGTGGAGGGGGAGGTGAGGAGACTTTTGGTGGAGGGGGAGGTGAGAAGACTTCTGGGGTGGAGGGAGGAGGTGAGGAGACTTCTGGGGTGGATGGAGGAGATGAGGAGACTTCTGGGGTGGAGGGAGGAGGTGAGGAGACTTTTGGTGGAGGGGGAGGTGAGGAGACTTTTGGTGGTGGAGGGGGAGGTGAGGAGACTTGTGGTGGGGGGGGGTGAGGAGACTTGGTGGAGGGGGAGGTGAGGAGACTTTTGGTGGAGGGGGAGGTGAGGAGACTTTTGGTGGAGGGGGAGGTGAGGAGACTTTTGGTGGAGGGGGAGGTGAGGAGACTTCTGGTGGAGGGAGGAGGTGAGAAGACTTCTGGTGGAGGGAGGAGGTGAAGAGACTTCTGGTGGAGGGAGGAGGTGAAGAGACTTCTGGTGGAGGGAGGAGGTGAGGAGACCTCTGGTGGAGGGAGGAGGTGAGGAGACTCTGGTGGAGGGAGGAGGTGAGGAGACTTCTGGGGTGGAGGGAGGAGATGAGGAGACTTTTGGTGGAGGGGGAGGTGAGGAGACTTCTGGGGTGGAGGGAGGAGGTGAGGAGACTTCTGGGGTGGAGGGAGGAGGTGAGGAGACTTCTGGGGTGGATGGAGGAGATGAGGAGACTTCTGGGGTGGAGGGAGGAGGTGAGGAGACTTTTGGTGGAGGGGAGGAGACTTTTGGTGGGGGGGGGGGGTGAGGAGACTTTTGGTGGAGGGGGAGGTGAGGAGACTTTTGGTGGAGGGGGAGGTGAGGAGACTTTTGGTGGAGGGGGAGGTGAGGAGACTTTTGGTGGAGGGGGAGGTGAGGAGACTTTTGGTGGAGGGGGAGGTGAGGAGACTTCTGGTGGAGGGGGGGGGGGGGTAGGAGACTTCCGCTTCATTAGAAATTACGAGGTGAGGTGATGACTGGAATTTCAAACAAGACACTCACCAAGCCAGGCTGTGAACGGCACGCAACTCACCCAGTGGTCAGCCACCCGTGTCCTCAGAGGGCTGTGATTGTGAGCCTGAGTGGTTCCTGTTTATCTGCTCACACACAAGACAAGACACTGTTTCTTTGCACTGTTGAAGACACTGGATGCAGTCATAGAGGCATTATTGAACACATGTACAACTGTTGATTGAATATTCTCTACATTCGCTGCCATAGTATTTGTTAACCTAGATATCAACACTAAAATTAGTGTACTTGGCTCTCTGTCCTCTCTCCAACTCTGCCCTGGCCTAGACACAGCCCAGCTCAAATAGGTCACACTATGGACCATAATTAGTTGAAATGTCAAAGATGGTGAATTATTGATGACAAGGGAGGAAACCTAAAATTGGCTGGTTTCAACCGGTTTTTAAAGGGACAGCTGGAGCTTTGGGGGCAGTTATATTTGGGGACACTTTTGCAAAGTTTCACCAAATAAATATTTGCTTGAGTTTTGCACTCTGTGAGCAAGGCAAGACTGCATTGTCACCAGAACATATGATTGTTTTTGCCAGCTGGGGACTTTGTGGAGAAATGAACCATGAATTTATTTCTGACTGAGGGACATAATGTATGATGATATGAATCCCCTATGTAACGACCTACACCTGCTAGTTCTGCTGAGTCTGTACTGAGCTGGCAGAATGAAGCACCTGGATGATCCAAATAAGACCAGGATGTTACTTCCGTAATACATCCATGAGCACAATACAGTGACAACAGCCATTAATCAGACGGTCAGTGCCGGCGCTACCGGGTGGCAAAACAGGGCTTGGACCCCCAGATAGATTTTGTCCCAAATTGACACTTTTCTTTCGATTGGCGAGAAATCTTCATGCGAATGTTTTTAAAAAACGGCATCAAAACAATGCGCATTTCCTAACCAGTGATGTTTCCGTCAAATTGACTTGTCGCCTATAAAAGTCTGCGTGATGACGAAGTGCACATAAAATTACGTTTTGCTGTTATATTCGCATGTACCGAATAAAAAATACAAGTTAAATGGATGTCCATTACATCTTCAACAATACTGATGATTTCTCACACAAAAGAAGTGCGTTATATAGCGAGTGTACCCACTCTGGTACTGGCAGTCAACAGCCCACAGATACACTACCTACATGGTCAGATTATTGTGGACAACAGAGAGATTATTCTATCATGTCACCAGAATAAAGAACCTCGATATTTATTGGAAAGGAGCATCAAACTCATCACCTTGCTCTTTCACCATCTCGGTGAATTTCATCTGTAGCATAACTGCATGCTTTCCGACGAGAAGTACTTCATACTTCGATATGATAGTTACTATACCAATATTTGCGCATAAAATCGTTTCCACCGACATTTCTCGCATAATACCGAAACAAATAGATTTCACCTTGTCTTGGGTATTTTGTTTACCGACAAATGTTCCATTTGCATTAGATCTGTCATTACATGTTTGATCAGACACATTAGTCACATAATAAAATATTGGATCATGGAAACCTGGTTAGAGATTGAAATAAATTGTTCACTTTTGCACATAGCTACAGCTAATAAGACTAGTTAGTTCCGTTAAGTGTTGGCAGCGGCACGCCAAGACCCTTCTCTCTCTTGACATAACTCTACAATAATACATTGCAACTATGGAATCCATATTAAGAAGTCCCTTAGTTTTCAGACGAAAGAGACTTCCTGATATATGCGGTCGGGGAGGAGTAGGCAAAGGTCGACTGGTTTGTTCTGGTCAATATTATTATTGTATTTTTTATTTAATTAGGCAAGTCAGTTAAGAACAAATTCTTATCTACAATGACGCCCCCGGACAATGCTGGGCCAATTGTGCGCCGCCCAATGGGCTTCCCAATCATGGCCGGATGTGAAACAGGGACTGTAGTGAGATGCAGTGCCTTATACCGCTGCGCCACTCGGGAGCCGCGATATATTTTAATCTTTCAAAAGATCTGATTGGTCAAAAGACCAAATCTATCTCAAGGCCATCAGACTGTTAAACAGCCACCACTAACATTGAGTGGCTACTGCCAACACACTGTCAATGCCACTGACTCTACTCAAGCCACTTTAATCATGGGAATTGATGGGAAATGATGTAAATATATCACTAGCCACTTTAAACAATGCTACCTTATATAATGTTACTTACCCTACATTATTCATCTCATATGCATACGTAGATACTGTACTCTATATCATCGACTGCATCCTTATGTAATACATGTATCACTAGCCACTTTAACTATGCCACTTGGTTTACATACTCATCTCATATGTATATACTGTACTCAATATCATCTACTGTATCTTGCCTATGCTGCTCTGTACCATCACTCATTCATATATCTTTATGTACATATTCTTTATCCCCTTACACTGTGTATAAGACAGTTTTTTTGGGAATTGTTACTTAGATCACTTGTTCGTTATTACTGCATTGTCGGAACTAGAAGCACAAGCATTTCGCTACACTCGCATTAACATCTGCTAACCATGTGTATGTGACAAATAAATTTGATTTGGTCTTTTTGCCAGACCAAGTGATGACAACTAATCAATGATTGAACAGCACCACCCAGTGGATGTATGTGGTAGCACAATTAACCATTATAAAATACACAAGACCATGATGTGTTTGTGTGTAAAAACGACAGTTTTACACGTTTATTTGGGTTCCCAGTACACATATTAAGGATTTGTTCAATAGTGTCCGCTTTAGGACCTCCTAATACACTGTTATGGCAGAATAGAATGTGTGGTCTGAGGGTGTAACAAGTCAACCGACTAGCTAGTTATAACTCAGAACTGCAGTCCTATATACAATCACCTCTAGAGATCTTTTCATAGGATGGCGGTTGGTTAATTAGACATTAATCAAAATTGAAGAATAGCAACTTGTTGACGACTTGTTACAATCACAAGGCTTTTTGTAAATATGCCGAGATATCTTTTTAAATGCACTTCACAGCAGATATAACGTAAACTTCTTTTATAGCTCTAGAATAATCTGCCGTACGTTTTACAGGCACAGCCTTTGGCATCCACTTAGTTGGACAGTAGACAGCATATGGTCCAGTCCCCAATCAACCCCTAGACCCTAAGTACTTGAGATCCCACAAGCGCATAAGGATGTCTCTCTCAAAACGGCACACTATACCCTATGTAGTACACTACTTTCGATCAGGACCCAGTGTTTTTCCCAGCTGGGAACTTTGCGGGCCCTGGTCAAAAAGTAGTGTCCTACATAGGGAATAGGGTGCCATTTTGGATACACACATAGGGTCTATGAGGTGTTGATCTGGGAAAGGGCCTTGGTATGTCCTCTGACTAGCCATGTGTGATGAGTTGGATTGCGTGTCCTCCGATTAGAAGACAAGCACACTGAAACAGCCTCTACAGTCAGATAGATGCTGTACTTCTGCAGCCTTCAACCAACAACATGACAGAAGTTATACATCTCTACAGATACAGGTATTACGCCAAGAGAGGAAGATTTATTTCGTTCTTTATATCAAAAAATGTTTCAAGACCTGAGTATTTCAAGGAATAAGGTTGTTTCTTAACATACAAAAACGTACACGCATTTACGTGGACACTGAACCGCCACCAGGCTGCTATCTTCCCTTATGTGATTGAAACATGCACATCATTAATAACAAATAACTAATAAAAACGCAGACTTCTCTTTATCTCTCCCTTAAAAGAACAGAATTAAAAATCTGGAATTTTGTCAATCACAGAACCAGTGAATGTGGCTCCCGGGTTTTTTTTAGCAAGCAGACAAGTAGCATTACAGCACTGTGTATATATCATGTTGTGGACATTTCTGAAGATCCTTAAAGCATCAGTAATTATTACCGTGTGTGGACAGGACTGACTGACTGACTGGGTGGGTGACGAAGTTACTTTCACATAACTTCAAAGTTATAAAATCATGTTTTACTTGTTTTAAATCATAAAAAACTTTTTTTCCAGAATTATTTTATCTCTATCCAACAACTCCTGCCAAGCCTACTATCCAGATTAGTTTGTCCAGTCTTGCCAACTCAAATGTCAAGCCAAACATATTTGGACGGAGTTGGCAAGAGAGCCAAACAGCCTGCACCCAGGCTAAACGACTGTCTGAATTTACAGGTTCATTCCCTGGGCACTTAGCAGAGAGTCCAGCATGTCAAAAGTGTCTTTGTAGTCGGTGTGTTGGCCGTTAGACCCCAGCACTCCATTTGACCCCTCCGGGCCACCGTGGTGTCTCTCCACAGTCCTCGGGCCACCACCACCGTCCGAAGAGTAGTGGGAGGAGCCTCCGGCCCCTTTGGAACTCCTGCTGCTCTTAGCAGAGTGGTGGTGGTTGTTATGACTACTGACGTCAGGGTTGGCCCGTTTCCTGGAGGAGGAACTGGAGCCCCCTAGGTCGCTACCATGGCCCCCGAGGACTCTGAGTGCCAGGGCGGGGTCGATGGCCCCTCGGCCGTTCCCGCTGAGGGAATAGGGGTGCGAGTGGCCGTGCTTGGGGTGTCTGCTGGGGCCAGAGTGGTCTTTGTACTTCTCTTTGCCCTGTGGGACACCAACATGGCCGCCCTGGTCCCTCTCAGCTGATACTTTGATTCTCATCTTTAGCTCCTCGTTGCTGGCCGCAACGCCATTCTCAACCGCCGAAGCCTGTGGTGGGAGACCTCGTGTCTTTTTAGAGCTGGCCTTGTCCCTCCTGCTGTCCCCGTGCTGGGAGACACCCTGCCCAGGCTGGGAGCGTCTTTTATGGGACTGGTGGTGAGGGAGGGCGGGGGACTGGTACATGTCCACACCGCTCTGCTCCTCTCGGACACCGTTCTGCATGGTCTGCAGGTCTGCCGCCTGTTTCTCTCTGTACTTATCCAGGGAGAGTTTCTGTGGGGGCCGGGTGAAGGGCGAGGGGTTATTGGGTAGGGCCTGTGGGTGCTTGCCTGCACTGGCCGTTTTGTGTTCGTGTTTGCCTGATGGGTACTTTGAAGGGATGGCTTGAGGAAGAAAGGCAAGGCCCTGGTCCAGCCCCAGCAGCTCAGCGTGGTCCCCAGCCAGGGCCTGGTAGGGAGGGAACGGGATAGACATGTCGTCTAGTGAAGCCATCTCCCCAGAGTCTGACAGAGACGAAGAGAAGAATGAGTTGCTGCCGGCCACACCGGTGATGCCGTCCAATGAGGAGGTCCCTTGGAAGGAGGTGTCGCCCGTTTGACTGTCCATCTTGGGCTTCTTGGCAGCTTGTGTGGCCTGGAATAGCGATGTGGTGAAATTCAGTTAACAAAAGGGCAACACCAAACAATTCCACACCCAAATGTCAGTCAATATCATTCAGAAAACCAATCTGATGAAACAGTGAAGTAGTAGCTACTAGGGCTAAATGCTGAAACACTTACACCAGTTGTGAGAGCAGAACCTACCCTCCAGTTACGTATCCTTTTCAGCCTGCTGGGCGTCTTCTCCAGAATCTGCAGGAATTCATTGGTCAGCTCTACATCGGACACAAAGACAACTATTAGAACCCTGAAGGAAGTGATGGTTCAGCTCTACATCGGACACAAAGACAACTATTAGAACCCTGAAGGAAGTGATGGTTCAGCTCTACATCGGACACAAAGACAACTATTAGAACCCTGAAGGAAGTGATGGTTCAGCTCTACATCAGACACAATGACAACTATTAGAACCCTGAAGGAAGTGATGGTTCAGCTCTACATCGGACACAAAGACAACTATTAGAACCCTGAAGGAAGTGATGGTTCAGCTCTACGTCAGACACAAAGACAACTATTAGAACCCTGAAGGAAGTGATGGTTCAGCTCTACGTCAGACAAAGACAACTATTAGAACCCTGAAGGAAGTGATGGTTCAGCTCTACGTCAGACACAAAGACAACTATTAGAACCCTGAAGGAAGTGATGGTTCAGCTCTACGTCAGACAAAGACAACTCAGTCGGAATAAACAAGAAATACTAAACAGAGGGTGGAATTCCACTATAGAATCCCGAAGGTCTTGGGTTCAACACCTTCAATCAAGTGTTCCCAATTTCCCCCTACGAGGGTGGAATTCCACTGTCCTTAAAATTAAAATCAAAACACAAATGTTTCTGACCGTCCAGCAGTGTGAGCGTGACGGTGCGGTCCAGATACTCCCACCAGTGTTTCCCATCAGTGGAGACCGGGATCTCCCAGTTGGACCATTTACAGGCCAGGTGGATGCAGACGCAGGCGATGACTGTGGGCTTGTGCTGCAGGCAGAACGTGGTGAGGTGGAGGCTGTCGGAGGGAAGACCACAGAGGAGACACCCGTTAGCTACAGTTCTAGGGTTGGAATACAGGACATTAGCACTATCCCTGGGACATGGCTGAAGTCCCATATGGAACTGGTTTTCAAACCTTTCCCCGGGAAATCCCAGACGTTTCACAATTCTATTGCAGCCCTGAACTAGAGCACGGATTCACCTAATCAAGGACTTGTTGACAAGTTGAATCACCTAATCAAGGACTTGACGATTAGTTGACAAGTTGAATCAGGTGTGCTAGTTGTGGAAGGGCTGGGGGTCCCCGGGGAGAGGTTTGAACATCTCTATGGTGTCTCCAGACTAGAGCCATGTCTCTGGTCTAATAAAGCTCAGAGTGCAGCTGATCTGCATGCATACAGTCCATATTATAATACTGCCTTCATATTCCAGACTGTTGAGAGAGTGAGTGGCAGAGGCACGTACCACGGTGGTTTTCTATGATGGATGATCGTGGCTGTTTCTCTTACCATTTCATACAGAATCTTACCTTAGAAAACTGATACATTGAGGACAACCTAGACGGTAAACTTGTTCTTTGAGAGTACTGAGCATTTTATTGGGATCAAGCTCGTTTCCTAGAGATAATTGATGTCCACCATCCACCTGCTGTGTTCCAGTCCAGCCTGTCAAGTTATGCCATCTCACTCATACCTTTGCCAACTTTCTTTTTAAAATGTCCCTTTTCAAAATGGTTCAATCGTCTTGCATTGCAAAAATCTGGGCAATACATTCATTATGGAAGTAGCCTTTTGACCGTGTAAAAAACTAACATTTTTTTGCCCTCTGTCCAGACATTGTATACTGCTGTTGATAGGATAGCAAAATTATTCATCTAAGTCAGGGCAAGTACAGTTACTAAAATTACATTTAGGAAAATAATGAACTGTAATGTTTATATTCTACTATGGTAAAGAAGAGGATACCTATAGCATACAAGTCATTCATATATTAGAGAGAATTATGGATGATCATTTTACTACTGGAGTATTAGGTGTGTCAATTATCACTAAGAATTAGCTTGTTACCCTTGTGTGTGTGTGTATATATATATATATATATATATCTATCTATTTATCAAACATAAAGCAAGAAAAAACTAAAGGTTATTAATACTTACCGGGACAGATGCTATAGTTTACATCTTTTCACTGATCTTTAGTGGCAAGCTATATTCAGGCTACCAATTGTGTTTTAGGAAGGAGGAGACATATGCACTCTGGAGCAACCAAACGGTCAGTGAGGACAGTCTACAGCACAACCAACACGTTCACATTGTGCATTCAACCCCTATGTGCCAACACTGAGCCCTTGTACAATACACCGCACTGCTGCAGCCTGGCTGGCTGTCCGGTACCGCCCCTAGGGGTTTACCAGAAACCTGCCTGGCGCAAAGAGGGCGTTGGACACTGGAAGGGGGACCTGCCAGTACAGGAAGCTATAGTGTGCCATCACAGTGCAACATAGTGGGGGAGCGGGGTCAGGATAACAACCTGTTGGTAGCCATGAAATAGGAAGTCTGTGCCAAATCCTTGCTTGCTGTAATAGAAGGAAGAGAGGGGTCAAAGGTTAGCTCGGAATCTCAGACAAGCACTGGAATTAAATCAAATGAAAACATTTTTGAACTGGTTACTACACACAGGAGAGGTTTAATAAAAGTACACGTGTCTGTGTCGGGGTGTGTGTGTCAAAGATGAGAGAGGGTGATAAGATGGAAAGACACAGGAAGAAGGCTGTACCTCGCACTAGCTGGGAACATCTCACAACATCAGTGTGAGGATGTTCAATCGTTATTTCAAAACCTGAAAACAATGGAATGGAACATGATTAGACATTCCAGAGCCCACTGGCCATCCAGATGCAAATTAACCAACAAGTACCACGACTACGTCCCAAATGGCACCCCATTCCCTTTATAGTGCACTACTTTAGACCAGGGCCCACTGGGAAAGTGCACTACTGTAGACCAGGGCCCACTAGGGTAGCGCACTACTTTAGGCCAAGGCCCACTGGGAAAGTGCACTACTTTAGACCAGGGCCCACTAGGGTAGTGCACTACTTTAGACCAGGGCCCACTATGGTAGTGCACTACTTTAGACCAGGGCCCACTGGGGTAGTGCACTACTTTAGACCAGAGCCCACTGCGGTAGTGCAATACTTTAGACCAGGGCCCACTGGGATAGTGCACTTCTTTAGACCAGGGCCCACTGGGATAGTGCACTTCTTTAGACCAGGGCCCACTGGGATAGTGCACTACTTTAGACCAGACCCCACTGGGGTAGTGCCCTTGTACAATAAAAGCATTTTACTGTGTGTAAAGCATAGGGTGCCCTTTGGGATGCAGCCCATGAAGTTTCCATGTATCATCCATCTATAGACAGATCCTTACCTAGCGTCTGCAGTACTATCGTTTCTAGTATCACCAGCTCCTGAGCTTGCTGATGGTAGGCCTAAAGTTCAACAGATTTCATATTTGTAATGTGTCTCTCTCTCAGTATCACCATGACAAGAGATCCACATCACAACACCCAGGTACAGAGGCCTCACTTACATTACTCTTGGTGTCTAGTGGGGCATCCTGGGGGTTAACGCAGGCGTGGGCCACTTTGATGACATGTTCAAGCTTCCTGGGTTGTTCCTCCACCTTCGCAGCCAAGAACAAGGTTGTTTGGGAGATGATCTGTAGAAATAAAGACATTAAGGTTGGGCGGTATCCAGGTTTTCATATCGTCCTACCGTCCTTCACTCATCCCAGGATTTACGGTATTATAGGCTTAATGCACAAGGGTGCGCCATAAAACTGGGTGAAAACGCCTATTGGAAGTCTTACCAGAATGCTAACATACTGAGCACAAGTAATAGAGAGGCTGCTAGCTAAATATGCTATCGAGCACAAAACATATTGTTTTCTTCAAAAACAGACAGTCCAGCTCAAAGTTATACATATACAGGAAGGGGCTACTGAGGAGCGGCAGGTGGACCGGTGGTTAGAGAGGTGGACTAGTAACCGAAAGGTTGTGGTTAAGAGAGGTGGACTAGTAACCGAAAGGTTGTGGTTAGAGAGGTGGACTAGTAACCGAAAGGTTATGGTTAGAGAGGTGGACTAGTAACAGAAAGGTTGTGGTTAGAGCGGTGGACTAGTAACCGAAAGGTTGTGGTTAGAGGTGGACTAGTAACAGAAAGGTTGTGGTTAGAGAGGTGGACTAGTAACCGAAAGGTTATGGTTAGAGAGGTGGACTAGTAACAGAAAGGTTGTGGTTAGAGAGGTGGACTAGTAACCGAAAGGTTATGGTTAGAGAGGTGGACTAGTAACCGAAAGGTTGTGGTTAGAGCGGTGGACTAGTAACAGAAAGGTTATGGTTAGAGAGGTGGACTAGTAACCGAAAGGTTATGGTTAGAGAGGTGGACTAGTAACCGGAAGGTTATGGTTAGAGAGGTGGACTAGTAACCGGAAGGTTGCAAGTTCAAATCCCTGAGCTGACAAGGTAAAAATCTGTCGTTCTGCCCCTGAACAAGGCAGTTAACCCACTGTTCCTAGGCTGTCATTGTAAATAAGAGTTTGTTCTTAACGGACTTGCCTAGTTAAATATTTTTTTTTAATGTAAAGTCATTTTTGGTGAGTTTGTACATTTACAAGGGAATGTTAGACATTGTGCAACTGAACAATACTGGTTGTGGAGCAGCATGTGTACACGCTATGCATGTGTGGAGTATGGAGTCGCTAGGCCAACGGGCCTGCCTGCTCTGAGATGATAGGGGAGAAGCAGACGGGCCCAGAACGGAGAGGAAAACAGAAGGATTTGTTTTTTATTTCACCTTTATTTAACCAGGTAGGCTAGTTGAGAACAAGTTCTCATTTACAACTGCGACCCGGCCAAGATAAAGCATAGCAGTTCGACACATACAACAACAGAGTTAAACATGGAATAAACTAAACATATAGTCAATAATACAGTAGAACAAAATAAATAATATACAGTGAGTGCAAATGAGGTAAGATAAGGGAGGTATGGCAAAGAATAGGCCATGGTGGTGAAGTAATTACAATACAGCAATTAAACACTGGAATGGTAGATGTGCAGAAGATGAATGTGCAAGTAGAGATACTGGGGTGCAAAGGAGCAAGATAAATAAATACAGTATGGGGATGAGGTAGTTGTATGGGGCTATTTACAGATGGGCTATGTACAGGTGCAGTGATCTGTGAGCTGCTCTGACAGCTGGTGCTTAAAGCTAGTGAAGGAGATATGAGTCTCCAGCTTCAGTGATTTTTGCAGTTCGTTCCAGTCATTGGCAGCAGAGAACTGGAAGGAAAGGCGGCCAAAGGAGGAATTGGCTTTGGGGGTGACCAGTGAAATATACCTACTGGAGAGCATGCTACAGGCGGGTGCTGCTATGGTGATCAGTGAGCTGAGATAAGGCGGGGCTTTACCTAACAGAGACTTGTAGATGACCTGGAGCCAGTGGGTTTGGCGACGAGTATGAAGCCAGGGCCAGCCAACGAGAGCGTACAGGTCGCAGTGGTGGGTAGTGTAAAGGGGCTTTGGTGACAAAGCTGGCACATGGCACTGTGATAAACTCTACTCAACAAATTGGATGCAGTCTTGGAGGCTATTTTATAAATGACATCGCCAAAGTCGAGGATCGGTAGGATGGTCAGTTTTTACGAGGGTGTTTGGCAGCATGAGTGGATGCTTTGTTGCGAAATAGGAAGCCGCTTCTAGATTTAATTTTGGATTGGCGATGCTTAATGTGAGTCTGGAAGAAGAGTTTACAGCCTAACCAGACACCTAAGTATTTGTAGTTGTCCACATACTCTAAGTCAGAACTGTCCAGAGCAGTGATGCTGGATGGGCGGGCAGGTGCAGGCAGTGATCGGTTGAAGAGCATGCATTTAGTTTTCCTTGCATTTAAGAGCAGTTGGAAGCCACGGAAGGAGAGTTGTATGGCAATGAAGCTGGCTGGAGGTTAGTTAACAAAGTGTCCAAACAAGGGCCAAAAGTATACAGAATGGTGTCATCTGCTTAGAGGTGGATCAGAAATCACCAGCAGCAAGAGCGACATCATTGACGTATACAGAGAAGAGTCGGCCCGAGAATTGAACCCTGTGGTACCCCTATAGAGACTGCCAGAGGTCCGGGCAACAGGCTCTCCGATCAAGCTGCAGTGGCAGCTGTACAGCTAACTCATCCAAGGCTTTGACACCTCAAATACCACTACGACAGTGCTCGTCCTAATATTTATATATTTCTTAATTCCATAATTTTACATGTGTGTATTGTTGTGAATTGTTAGATACTACTGCAGTGTTGGAGCTAGGAACACAAGCATTTCACTACACCCGCAATAACATCTGCTAAATATGTGACCAATAAAATGTGATTTGATTGATGAGAATTCACACATTATCAGCAGACAGCGCTCTGACTGATGTGTAGTTACTTTTCTATGACACTTTTCTCTATGTAGCCAGCCTACTTCTCTCTGGTAAAACGCCAGATTAACTGGCTACATTCTTTCTATGATAAAACAGAAATATGATGGCCATGCATCGTTTCTCAAAAAAATACATAGCTTTTAAATTGTAAGCTCATTTAGCCTACTTGTGTGGCTGCCAGCCAAATAGCATTGCAATTCTGTCGTCATCAGATAAAAATATGCTTATTTTCTGCCGAATGTGTTGTATTTTCTGTGAAGAAAAACTATAGTTGCACATCCCCGATCACTCTACTGAGGCAAAACACACTTGACTTTCAATATAAACACAACCTCTGTCAATACACAGTTGGATTCACCTGCTCCCACTTTCCCCAGTGTTGCTATTTACAAAACATGTGACTAGCTCAACTGTTCTGGGGAACTATGGTAGGAACTAGTGTAGGTAGTACAATGTGGCTCAGCTGGTAGAACATGGAGCTTACAACGCCAGGGTTGTGGGTTCGATTCTCACAGGGACCAGTATGAAAATGTGTGCTTACTACTTACTGTAAGTCGCT